>NC_081575.1:27734745-27764912 GCF_022355385.1 Mustela nigripes | reverse complement strand
GATATTGGTCTGTAGTTTTCTTATAGTGTATTTGCCTGGCATGGGTATGAAAGTGATGTTGATCTCATAGATTAAGTTCAGAATGATTCCCTCCTCCTTAATTTTTGGAAGAGTTGGAGAAGAACTGGTGTTATATCTTTAAATATTTGATAGAATTCACCAGTGAAGCAGTGCAAATCAAGTATTATATTTGTTGTGTGTGTGTGGAGGGGGTAATTACTGATTATAAATACAAGTCTATTTGGAGTTTCTATTTCTTCTTGATTCAGTCTGGGTAGGTTGTTTATTTATAGGAATTCATCTATTTCATTTAGATTATCTAATTTGTTGGCACATATGTATATGTTCCATTTTTTTACATTTTTCCCAATTTCCTTAAAATGGGTCATAATGTTCCCAGTTCCATTTCTGATTTTAGTAATTTGATTTTTTTCTTAGTTAATCTAACTAAAGATTAGTCAATTTTCTTGATTTTTACAAAAGAACAACTTTTGGCTTCATAGGTTTTTCTCTACTGGTTTTCTATTCTCAATCTTCGCTGAAATAATTATTATTTCTTTTCTTCTAGCTTTGGGTTTAGTTTGTTTTTCTTTTTCTAGTTTTTTAAAAGATAAAGTTAGCTTATTTATTTGAGGTATCTCTTTTTAATGTAAGTATTTATAAATTTCCTTCACAATATCTTTTATGTTCTATTATATGACTTTTAGTGTATTGTATTTTTGTTTTCATTTGCCTCAAGATATTTTCTAATTTCCTTTGTGATTTCTTCCTTGACTCATTGGTTGGCTAAGTGTGATTAAGTATGTTTAATTTGCACAGATTTCTGAATTATTCAGTTTTTTCCTTCTGTTATTGATTTCTAATTTCAGTCCATTGTGACTGGGAAAGATACATTTTATGATCTCACTTTTATTAAGACTTGTTTTCTGGTCTAAAATATGGTCTATCTGGAGAATGTTCCATATTTACTTGAGAAAAATATATATTCTGCTGTTGCTATGTGGTGTGTTTTATAGATGTCTATTAGGTCCAAGAGGTTGATACCTTTCAAGTCTTCTATTGCCTTATTAATTATCTTTCTGGATGTTTTATCCATTATTGAAAGTAATTAAAATCTACAAGTATTATTGTAGAAATGTCTTTTTCTCCCTTTAATTATATCAATTATGTGTCATAACTTTTGGAGGGCTGATGCTCCATGTATATATATATTCATAATTATTATATCTCCTTGCCTAATTGACCCTTTTATCAATGTATTAGATTCTTTTTTGCCTCTTGTAACAATTTTTGACTTGCATTCTATTTTGTTCAATATTAGTATATCCTTCACCACCTTCTTTGGCTACTATTTACATGGAATATCTTTTCTCATCCCTTCACTTTCAACCTATTTGTGTCTTTATTTTAAAGTAATTTCCTATTGTGGACATTGCTGCTATGAACATTGGGGTGCATGTGCCCCTTATTTTTCCTGTTTCTGTATCTTTGGGGTAAACACCCAATATTGCAATTGCTGGGTCATAGGGTAGCTCTCTATTTTTTTTTTTTAAGATTTTATTTATTTATTTGACAGACAGAGATCACAAGTAGGCAGAGGCAGGCAGAGAGAGATGGAGAAGCAGGCTCCCTGCTGAGCAGAGAGCCTGATGCGGGACTCCATCCCAGGACCCTGGGATCACGACCTGAGCCTAAGGCAGAGGCTTTAACCCACTGAGCCACCTGTCGCCCCGAGGGTAGCTCTATTTTTAACTTTTTGAGGAATCTTCATACTGTTTTCCAAAGTCCCTATACCAGCTTGCATTCCCACCAACAGTGTAAGAAGGTTCCCCTTTCTCCACATCCTCGCCAACACTTGTTTCCTGCCTTGGTAATTTTTGCCATTCTCACTGGCGTAAGGTGATATCTCAGTGTGGTTTTGATTTGAATTTCCCTAATGGCTAATGATGCTGAGAATTTTTTCATGAATTTGTTAGCCATTTGTATGTCTTTATTGGAGAAGTGTCTGTTCATGTCTTCTGCCCATTTTTTGACTTGATTATCTGTTTTTGGGTGTTGAGTTTGAGAACTTCTTTATAGATCTTGGATATCAGCCCTTTGTCTATAGTGTCATTTGCAGATATCTTCTCCCATACTGTGGGTTGCCTCTTTGTTTTGTTGACTGTTTCTTTTGCTGTGCAGAAGCTATTTATCTTGATGAAGTCCCCAAAGTACATTCTCTTGCCTTTGGAGATGTGTCTTGAAAGAAGTTGCTGTGGCTGATGTCAAAGAGGTTATTGCCTATATTCTCCTCTAGGATTTTGATGGATTCCTTCCTCACATTGAGATCTTTCACACATTTTGAGTTTATCTTTGTGTATAGTGTAAGAGAATGGTCAAGTTTCATTCTTCTGTATATAGCTGTCCAATTTCTCAGCACCATTTGGTGAAGAGACTGCCTTTTTTCCATTGGATTTTTTTTTCCTGCTTTGTCAAAGATTATTTGACTGTAGAGTTGAGGGTCCATTTCTGGAGATTCTAGTCTGTTCCAATTATCTATGTGTCTGTTTCTGTGCCAGTACCATGCTGTTTTGGTTATCACAGCTTTGTAATATAGCATGAAATCAGGCAATGTGATGCCCCCCGCTTTGTTTTTCTTTTTCAACATTTCCTTGAAAATTTGGCATCTTTTCTGGTTCCATACACATTTTAGAATTTCTTGTTTCAACTTCAGTGGTATTTTAAGAGGGATGGCATGGAGAATGTAGATTGCTCTAGGTAGCATAGACGTTTTAACAATGTTTATTCTTCCAATCCATGAGCATGGAATGTTTTTCCATCCTTTATGAGTTTTCCTCAATTTCTTTCATAAGTGTTCTGTAGCTTCCAAAGTATAGATACTTTACCTCTTTGATTAAGTTTAGTCCAAGGTATGTTATGGTTTCTGATGCTATTGTAAATGGAATTGATTCCCTAATTTCTCTTTCTACAGTAACATTGTTAGTGTATAGAAAAGCAACTCATTTCTGTGCATTGATTTTGTATCCTGCCACATTTCTGAATTGCTATATGAATTCTAGTAATTTGGGGGTGGAGTCTTCTGGGTTTTCCACATAAAGTATCATAACCAAACTGTGTGGAAAGAGCTGAGATGCCCTTCAACAGATGAATGGATAAAGAAGATGTGGTTCATATGTACAATGGAGTATTACTCAGCCATCAGAAAGGTTGAATACCCACGATTTGTGTAAACATGGATGGAACTGGAGGGGATTATGCTGAGTTAAGTAAGTCAGGCAGAGAAAGACAATTATCATATGGTTTCACTCATATGTGGAACATAAGGAATAGTACGGAGGAGGTTAGGGAAAGGAAAGGAAAACTGAATAGGAGGAAATCAGAGGGGAAGATTAACCATGAGAGAATATGGACTCCGGGAAACAATCTGAGGGCTTCAGAGGGGAGGGGTGTAGGGAGATGGGGTAGCTGGGTAATGGGAATTAGAGGACACATGTTGTAATGAGCACTGGGTTTTATATGCAAATAATGAATCATTGAACACTACATCAAAATATAATGATGTATTGTATGGTGACAAACATGACACAATAAAAAAAGTAATTTACATCTACTGTAAATCATTGCACCATGCCTTGTGTTTTTGGTTTTTATCCATTTTGCTAATTTGTATCTTTTGATTGAAGGGGGGGGTCTACATTTAGTCTACTTAACATTTAAAGTAAATACTGATGGGGAACCTGGCTGGCTTAGTTGGTGGAGCATGCAACTTTTGGTCTTGGGGTTGTGAGTTTGAACCCTGTGTTAGGTGTAGAGATTACTTTAAAATAAGTAAATAAATAGGGGCACTTGGGTAGCTTAGTCAGTTAAGTGTCTATCTTCAGCTCAGGTCATGATCTCAGGGTCTTGGGATCAAGCCTGTACTTGGACTCCCTTATCAGCAGGGAGCCTGTTTCTCCCTCTCCCTCTGCTTCTCCCCCTGCTCATGCTCACTTTCTCTTTCAAATAAATAAAATCTTAAAAAATAAAATTAAGTAAATAAATAAGTAAGCAAAATACTGATAAGGAAGGACTTACTTTTGATATTTCATTATTTGCTTTCTGTATGTCTTGGAGGTTTTGTTTTTTGTTTTTTTCCTTTATTGCCTTCCTTCCTCCTCCTCCTTTTTTTTTTTTAAATAAACATATAATGTATTTTTATCCCCAGGGGTACAGGTCTGTGAATCGCCAGGTTTACACACTTCACAGCACTCATCATAGCACATACCCTCCCCAATGTCCATAACCCCACCACCCTCTCCTGACCTCCCTCCCCCCAGCAACCCTCACTTTGTTTTGTGAGATTAAGAGTCTCTTATGGTTTGTCTCCTTCCTGATCCCATCTTGTTTAATTTATTCTTTTCCTACCCCCCAAACCCCCCACGTTGCATCTCCACTTCTTCATATCAGGGAGATCATATGATAGTTGTCTTTCTCTGATTTACTTATTTCGCTAAGCATAATACCCTCTAGTTCCATCCACGTCATCGCAATAGTATTCCATTGTGTATATATACCACATTTGTTTATCCATTCATCTATTGATGGGCATCTAGGTTCTTTCCATAGTTTGGCTATTGTGGACATTGCTGCTATAAATATTCGGGTGCATGTGCCCCTTTGGATCATTATGTTTATATCTTTAGGGTAAAGACCCAGTAGTGCAATTGCTGGGTCATAGGATAGCTCTATTTTCAACTTTTTGAGGAACCTCCATGCTGTTTTCCAGAGTGGTTGCACCAGCTTGCATTCAGGTTTTGGGTTTTTTAATCCCTCTGATTTCTTCTGTTACCCCCGTTTTTGTGTGTTTATTGATTTTACAGTGAGATGTATAAATTCCTTTCTCATTCTCTTATGTGTACGTTCCATAGATAATTTCTCTATGGTAACTATGGGGATTACATATGACAACTTAAAGTTTTAACAGCCTAATTTGAATTGATACCAAGTTAACCTTAAATGTATGCAAAATCTCTATTCATATACAGCTCTCTCCTGACTCTTTTATCGATGTCACAAATTTCATTTTTTACGTTGTGTATTTATTATCGTAGATTTATATTTGGTTTTATACCTCTGTATCTTATCCTGTAGAAAATAAAAAAAA
This sequence comes from Mustela nigripes, assembly GCF_022355385.1. NCBI lineage: Eukaryota > Metazoa > Chordata > Mammalia > Carnivora > Mustelidae > Mustela > Mustela nigripes. The sequence continues at coordinate 27,759,769 of NC_081575.1, read as the reverse complement.
TGAATTTACAAACTCAAAGTACAATGATACTAGTTTGTATATTTGCTCATGTATTTAGCTTTACTAGAGATATTTATATTTTCAGTGGCTTTGAGAAACTGTCTAGTTCCCATTCATGTCAACTTAAGGACTCCTTTAAGCACATCTTGTAAGGTGAGTCTAGTGACAATGGATTCCCTTGGCTTTTGATTATCTGGGAATGTCTTAATTTCTCTCTCAGTTTTGGAGGACAATTTTGCCAGATACAGAATTCTATGTTGCTAGTTTGTTTGTTTTCTTTTAGCAATTTCAGTATACCCTCCTACTGCCTTCTGGCCTCCAAGGTCTTTGCTGCTAAATCAGCTGATAATAGTATTGAGGTTTCCTTGTATGTGATGAATCTTTTCTCTCTTCTGCTTTTAAAATTATGGTTTTGGCTTTTGACAGTTTCATTATCTTAGTGTGAGTCTCTTTATTCTGCTTATAGTTTATTCTCAAATTCATTCTCAAATTTATTCTGCTTATAGTTCATTGAGCTTCTTGGATTTGTAGATTCATCTTTCCTCAAATTTGGTAAGTTTCTGGTCAGTATTTTTTCAAATAATCTCTCTGTACCTTTTTCTTTCTTTTCTCCTTTTGGGACTTCCTTAATGTATATATTGGTTCTCATGATGGTATCCCAAATGTCCCTTAGGCTCTGTCATTTTTCTTCATTCTTTATCATTCCACCCATGAAATGATAATTTCAAATGTCTTCTGTTCAAGTTTACTTACTCTGTGTTCTGCTCACTAAAATCTGCTGTTAAACCTCTACATTGAATTTTTCAATTCAGTTACTGTATTTTTCATTTCCATTATTTCTGTTTGGTTGTTTTTTTTTTTTTAAGATTTTATTTATTTATTTATTTATTTGACAGAGAGAAATCACAGGTAAGCAGAGAGGCAGGCAGAGAGAGGAGGAAGCCGGCTCCTCGCGGAGCAGAGAGCCTGATGCGGGGTTCGATCCCAGGACCCTGGGATCATGACCTGAGCTGAAAGCAGAGGCTTTAACCCACTGAGCCACCCAGCCGCACCTCTGTTTGGTTGTTTTTTATAATTTCTATGACTTTGAAGATAATCCAGTTTTTTTTTTCATATATAATTTTCCTGATTTCTTTTAATTCTTTTTCTTTGTTTTTTTCTTTAGGTCTTTTAGCATATTTAAGATAGCTATTTAAAAATCTTTGTCTATTAAATCTGATGTCTGTGCTCCCTCAGATACAGTTTCTGCCTATTTATTTTTTTCTTTTAAATGGACTGCAGTTTGTTGTTTCTGTGCCTTTTGATTTTTTTGTTGCTGTGTTGTTGAAAATTGGGCATTTGAACAAGTAGCCACCTCTTTTAGTCTTTGTAGATAGACTCTGTGGTGAAACAGTCTTTCACAGATTAGCTAGAATTGCTCTGGCCTGTATATAGCTTTCTTAATCCCCCTTTAGACATAGCTACTTTGAATGATTTCCCCAAATTATATTCCAACTGTTCCTCGGGGTCTTTTATCATCTATTTTATGTCTACATTGTAAAATCTTGTCTCAGACATTTGTAGTTCGTTAGTCCCCTTGCAACTTTTACAAAGAGTGGATACCACTTTTCCTGAGATGTGAGTTAGGCAAGATAAAAGTCAGTCCTTCATGCACCTTCCAGGCCATTTAGAACATTGTGAATAGTATCTCTTTGGCATCCTCGGGTTCAAGGGAGGAAATCAGGTCTGCTACCTCCTGGACCAAGAACAAAGAACACTTGGGCTAGGAGAGAGTTGGGGCAAGATCAGTTAAAGATGCCACAAAACTTCCTACCATTTTGAATGTGAAATTATCTTAACTGGGCATTTAATTGGTTGCTATAGATCTTTGACTATTTTCTGGAGCTGCTATAAGGTTAATTCAGCTGATTTCTGATTGTTTTTTGATATCTCCATGGAGGAAAGGAACTTAGAACTTGCTGGTCTGCCCTTTTCCCCTTAAGTTTTCTTTAAAAATATTGAAGTGATTTATTCAGCTATTATGTCACTTTCTTGCTATAAGCCTAAATGACCAAGTTGAATTATTTTGGCTACATCTCTTAGGCTTAGTAAAAAGATTAACTTGCAATAGGTAGTCTCCAAAGAATTTCTATTCCTATTCCTGAAATTATCACTACTCTTATGAGTTATGAGAAAAAGATAATTTCTAATAAATTACTTTTTTAAAAAGACCCCAAAGTAGATCCTTTTCAATTAGTCAGTAAATGGAAGTGTTAATACCCAAAGCTACTGGCCAGTGAGTCCATGTAATGAAACATAGATCCTAGAAAAGTGAAAAGGCATTGAACCTCTGAAAAAAAGAAATAGATATAAGAGCTTTGAAAAGAATGTTTGGAAATGTAAGAACAAAAAAAAGTTGATCTCAGCTTATATTTTTTAATGCTTGTTTCACTGCTGTTTTCTTAATTTCTTATGCCTTTTGTGTTTTCAAGCAATAAATATGAAACAATGTATACTTGGATATTCCTTATCCAAGGAATGCCATTCATATCCGGCAAGATAATTTATTAAAACACTTTGTACAAAAATGAGGAAAAGTAAATTGATCTAAGAATTACTTTATTAAAACTATAAAAATAAATGATCTTTCAAGTATATTCACAGAATGTAAAAAATGCAGGTACACACAAAATTTTAGTGCAGGGAGCTAAAGCCCTATGAATTTAATGTATGGGTCAAGACAGTTCTTGGGTGAAATGAGCAGAGTCCTCCCTAACCATGGCCTCATGGTTATAAGAGTGAGATGTTGAATTTGATTAGATAGTCTCTATTTGTTTGGTGAACAAATATAAGTTTTCAGAAAATATGCTTATTCTTCTCAAAAGTTTATCATAACTGTCAATGATCTCAGGCAAGTTATCAAAACTGGCTTTCTTGAGAAGGTGATATACAGAGAAATAGTCACAACTGGAAGCCTACATCAAGATACAGAAAAAGGTAGGAAGAATAGGAATGTGTGTGTGTTTGTGTATTTAGAATACACACAGATGTATTCTAAGAATAACCCATGTCTTGGGGGGGGTGTTTATTCATTACCTCTTATAAATCACGGTTAAACATACTCATATGTCTTTATAGAATGTATGTCTACATGCTTAAGCTATGAAAAATTCTAGAACCTGTATTAGAGTAATGTGATTTCAATTAAGTTCTACAGTAATAATATGGTAAAGACTAAAAGTTATATAGCTTGGTCATGAGATGCTAAGCATGAAGGACAAGTCTGTGACATGTCTACTTATCTGAGTCATATATGTGAAATAAAGAAAGCAAGTAACAAAGAGGATTAATTTCTCAAACAGAAATAAGTCTCTAGGTAATGTCCACCTGGGGCTGAGGAATTAATGCAACAGGGAAGGGCTCTCTGGAGTTTGCTGAAGAAATATACACTATAGTTAAACAATAGTTGTCAGAAGGTTTCTGTGGGCATTGAAATCAAATCAACAGCATCTTACTTTCCTTAAGCATTCCTATGCAGTCCAGGGTAATTAATTGTAATGAACTGATCACCCACTGGGTTGCTATGTCCAATGATCTATCTTTTTATGAACATGATTGGAAGACTTAAATTCACATGAAAGTGACTCAAAGGAAACAATCCGGACCATTAATTTCTAACCTATTCCCATGGTACTTACCACAAAAGGATAGTATTATTGCTGGAGTTTTTCTAACACAGTGGGTTAAGGTCTTGTGGACTTTGTATCACATTTCTTATATCATTAGAAGTACATGCTTAATTACTAAATTGGACACAAATACCATTTATGAAATAAGATAACTGAGTCAACTCTAAAAACAAATTTCCTCAGTTGGATATGGAATGTGAACAATTTGCTGAAATTAAAACATTATTAAAAAGAAAAGATTTAGAAAGACCACTTCACGTCCAAGCCAAAACATCTGTTCAGAAATTCAAGTGAATGATAGGTTGATTGGTCACTAGGGATTTCCAATCAGCTAGCTCAGATTTTCCCCTCAGGAAATCTGTTCCAAATATGTCTGTATCCTCTGTTAAGTGTATTTCTCATCACATGCAAACCCCATGACTATCTATTAGCATAAAATTCATCATGGGGGTTCTTATAGGATGCAGAAAGCAAAATGAGTAGATTTAACTTGACTTTGCAATTTATTTTTTTTTAGTCATCTTCATTGAGATATCTTTCACATAAACTCAATTGTGTAACTTCCCTATGGAAAGCCTTTGAAATTCCCTTTCCAAATAAAATGTATCTAGCTCTTGATTGTCCTACATATGAGAAGACAGAATCTAGATAATACCAGAGACATCCATATGAACTCCCAAATCTCTCATATTACACGATATAGCACCTGGTTTTCATACACTTCTCAGCCCCCTTAGAAGATGCTTCTGTTGATGGGACATGGTTTTGTTATTGTGTCAACATAGTTAAACTTGAACCCTGTGTAGTTTTGGATTTGGATTTACCACAGGAGTAATTTGCACAAAATTTGAAAAGAAGTGTGTCACCACGGAGCTGTGGGTAGTCAGACAGCTTTCCCATGTCCACTAGATCTCGACCTTTGACTTATCCAAGTCCTGATCAGGCATGTATGTAGCTCCATGGCAAGGACATCAACTTATTCTTCAGGTCACCTGTGTTGTTGAGGACCAAAGAGATAGGGATAAACATACAATTGCAGGTTGTCTTTGTAAATTCTAATTTGTTTTCATGGATTCCAACTTGATCTCTTGGATTCCAGTTTGTTCATATTCTTTCCTTTTTAACATTCAGCCTTTCTTCCCAAGTGTCAGCCCTGCTGATTTTAGCAGCTTCAGGAATACCACCAGATACATAGGCAACAGCCTTCCACAGACATTTTTATATGTTTCTACAATTGCATAAGAACTACCTTCTATAATAAATCTCTTATTTTGTAACACTCAGTGATTCTGCATCTCTGATTGAAACCTGACACACTTTGTTATACATAAGTTATTTGTCCTCAATGTGAGAAGATGCTACTGCAATCTGTATTACTTCTGCTTTTCTGGGCAATTTTTAATAGCGTTTTAACATGTTTGATAAGGTAGAAATTTATGTATGGGATATAGCTTCCAAATACTAATTCTATAAGAAATACAAGCTGTTACTCTTCCATTTACTGACTAGGCTATTTGACATTCTTTTAAATGAAGATCTTACTATTTTGTAGCCTAGGGCAATGCTTTGACCTTTTCAATATTCCATAATTAGATTGGCTGCAGTTCTACTTTGCCTCCTGTTTACAGCCTAAGCAGCCTCTGGGAAAGGGGCAGAGTGGCCAGCTGTTCATTGTTGAAAATATTTTAAAGGTCAAAGAAATAGAGCATTTCAACTGTCTACTCTTCTGAAATATATTCACTTTTTTCAGGGGAATCTAAAGAAAGGGGAACTATACTCTCTATAAAACAAAGCTGGTATCATGAAATTTTGTTACTCCAATTTAAGAAATTTTTTTACTGACCTATGTAGATGTCTAGGCTATTAGAGATGTGCTTCTCAAACTATTTTGTCTTGTACCTTCCTTTCTACCCCTCCTCCCACTAATGGCATACCTCTCCCTATTTACTATTGCAGAAATAAGATACGTCAACAAAATTTAAAAAAATGATATCTGATTTTTAAGGAAGTCACATTCCAAGAAATGCAAGTGTCAATGACTAGATTGTTCTATTTAACAGAATTTGTGGGTTTAACTACAATTATTTATACTTCACCATTTGTTTCTAATTTACTTTTTTTAATGTTTATTTATTTGACAGAGAGAGACAGCGAGAGCTGGAACACAAGCAGGAGGAGTGGGAGAGGGAAAGCAGGCTTCCTGCTGAGCAGGGAGCCCTATGTAGGGCTGGATCCCAGGATCCTGGGATCATGACCTGAGCTGAAGGCAGATGCTTAACAACTGAGCCACCCAGGTGCCCCTGTTTCTAAATTACTTAAACAAATTTTCTTCTTAGTGAGTAGATTCCAATGAATACATTTATTTATTTATTTATTGATATAATGATAAATTTTATTTTGATGTAGGTTAATATTTTTCTCAAAATTTTATTTAAATTCAAATTAGTTCACATGTATTGTAGTATTAGTTTCAGAGTTAGAATTTGGTGAGTCATCAGTTGCATAGAACAACCGGTACTCATTACCTCAAGTGCACTCCTTAATACCCATCACCCAATTACCCCATCTCTTCACCTACCAGCCCTGCAGCAACCCTCAGTTTGTTCCCTATATTTAAAAAGATTCTAATGAATACATTTAATGCTGCCTTGACTTTTTTTGTAATGTGTAACAAAGAGTTATGTCTGTGCTAAGTGAGATCATAGATGTACTTCACTGAAAACCACTTAGAAGTAATTTGGCTATCTATGTAGAGGGGATGATAATCCAATTATGGTGCCAACTTCTTAAATGAATAGAAATGTTTTAGATTAAATCACAATAGTGGTGAGAAAGTAAAATAAGGGATTAGCCAAATGTCTCAGAATTTCTAATTTTCTCCTATGATCTTTTTTTCTACATAGAAAGCACATTAAATCTGTATCATAGATAATTGAATTCCATGACAAGATTTGACGTGTATTTTATGCCCCAAAATTAATGTACTATTTGATCATTTGGGGACTAGTAAAATTATTTCAACTACAGATTATAGTAATGGCTATTTTTAAAAAATAGCTTTATCAAGGTATAATTTATATATCATAAAATGCACTCATTTAAATTGTACAATTCAACAGTTTTAAGTATATACAGAGTTGTACAACCATTATCATCTAATCATCTAACCATCTAACTTAAGAACATTCTCATCACCCCAAAAAGAAACCCCATAAACATTGGCATCTATTCCCCATTCTACCCTCTCATCCTGAGGCAGTGATATACCAAATGTCTCCATAGAATTATGCATTCATTCTATTTTATATAAATGAAATCATATAATATTAGTCTATTGTAACTCATTTCTTTCATATGGTAAATTGTTTTCAGGGTTCATCCACATTGTAACATGTATCAGTACTTCATTAATTTTTATTGCCAATTAATATCCCATCATATGGTTATATCTCATTTTAGGTGGTATTCACATTTTGGCTATTATGAATAATAATGCTATGGATATTGGCAAATGTGTAGACATGTTTTCATCTACCAAGGAGTTAAATTGCTAGCTTATATGGTAATTCCATATCTAACATTCCGAGGAACTATTGGACTGTATTCCGAGGTGGTTGTACCATTTTACAGTCTCACTGACAATTTATGAAAGTTCCAATTTCTCCACAACCCAATCAACACTTGTTAGTTTCTATTTTATTCTATTTTATTTTATTCTATTCTATTTTATTTAATTCTATTTTATTACAACCATCCTAGTGAATGTGAATTGGTACTCATTTGATTTACATTTCTATAATGACTAATGGTATTAAGTATTTTTTCATGTTCATATTGGCCATTTATTCTTCTTTGGAGAAGCATTTATCAGATCATTGGCCTTTTTAAAAATTAGGCTACTTATGGGCACCTGCGTTAAGTGCCCTATTCTTGATTTTGTCTCTGGTCTTGATCTCAGGGTCATGAGTTCAAACCCCACATTGGGCTCTATACTGGATATGGAGCCTATTTTATTTTATTTTTTACAGATTTTATTTATTTATTTGACAGAGAGAAAGATTACAGGTAGGCAGAGAGGCAGGCAGAGAGAGAGGAGGAAGCAGGCTCCCTGCGGAGCAGAGAGCCCAAGGTGGGGCTCGATTCCAGGACCCTGGTACCATGACCTGAGCTGAAGGCAGAGGCTTTAACCCACTGAGCCACCCAGGCACCCCACTTATTGATTTATTTTTAAAATAGGCTACAGGGCGCCTGGGTGGCTCAGCGGGTTAAGCCTCTGCTTTGGGCTCGGGCCATGATCTCAGGGTCCCCGCATTGGGCTCTCTGCTCGGCAGGGAGCCTGCTTCCCCCTCTCTCTCTGCCTGCCTCTCTGCCTACTTGTGATCTCTGTCAAATAAATAAAATCTTTTAAAAAATCAATAAGTAAGTAAATAAATAAATAAATAAAATTAGGCTATTTATCTTTTCATTTTTGTATTGTAAACATTTTGTATATCTTCTGGGTTGAAATCCGTTTGAATTTTTTTTTTCCATTCTATGACTTGTATTTTCATCTTCTTAGTGGTATTATTTATAGCACAAATGATACTTAATATAGTATAATTTATCTATTTTTGTGACTTTGATTCTTGTGTCATATCTAAGAAATTATTGTGTAACCCAAGATCATGAAGATTTACTCCTGTATTTTCTCCTGTGAGTTTTATAGTTTTAGCACTTACATTTAATTCTATAATTATTTTGAGTTATTTTCTTATTGTATGAGGAAAGACTCCAACTTCATTCTTTTGCTCATGGATATCCAGTTTTCCCAGTACTACTTGTTAAAAAGAATATTATTTCTTCTTTGAAATGTCATGATACCCTGTTGGAAATAATTAACCTTAAATGTAAGGGTTTATTTCTGGACTCTCAATTCTGTGACCTTGACCTACATATCTATACTTATGCCAGTGTCACACTTTGTTGGTTACTGTATATTTGTAACAAGTTTTAAAATTGAGATTGTGAGTCTCCAAAATTTTCTATTTTATTTTTTTTTTATCTCTTAAGATGTTTTGACTAATCTGGGTCCTTTGAATTTCAACATTAATCTAAAATTAGTGTGTCAATTTCTGCCAAAAAACATAGAGCAGGTATTTTGATAAGTACTGTGTTAAATATGTAGATCAATTTGGAGGAGTACTGCCATCTTAACAACATTGTCTTCCAAACCATAAGCATGGGATATCCTTCCATTTATTTGTGTCTTTTATTTCTTCCTCCAAGTTTTGTGGTTTTCAAACTTGCACTTTGTTAAAGTTATTACTGGTTACTTATTATGTTATTTTAAATATAATTATTTTCTTAATTTTATTTTCAGATTGTTCCTTGCTAATGTATAGAAATACAGTTGGTTTTTCATATATTGATCTTATATCATGACAATATGCTGAACTTATGTTAGTTCTAATTTTTTTGTAGATTCCTTAAGATTTTTCCATATACCAGATTATATCATAGCCAAATAGATACAGTTTTATTCCTTACTTTCCAGTCAAAATACCTTTTATTTTTATTACCTAACTGCAGTGGCTGAAACCTCCAGCACAAGATTTAATGTATTTGATAAAGGCAAACATCCTTAGTTTTTCCTGACCCTAGGAGTAAGCATTTAGCCTTTCACCAATAAGTGTGAAATTAACTGAGGAGTTTTTGTAGATGGCCTTTACCAGAGTAAGTTCCCTTTTATATCTAGTTGGGTAAGCAGTTTTTATCATGAAATGGTGTCAGATTTTACCAAATGCTCTGTCTATTAAGATAATCATGTGGTGTTTGTCCTTTGTTCCAGTAATATAATATATTGTATTAATGCGTTCAGATATTAGTCAATTTTTCATTCCTGGGATAATCTTACTTAGTCATGGTGTATAATCCTTTTTTTTTATTTTGCTGAATTGGGTTTTTCTAATCTGTTGATAATTTTTGCATCAATATTTATAAGAATATTGGTTTGTAGTTTTCTTGTGAGGTTTTTTTTTTTTGTGTGTGTGTGTGTGTGTGTGTATGTTTGCTTGTGATGTCTGGTTTTGCTTCTGGAGTAATTTATAGTCTCATAAAATGAGCTGGGAATTGTTTCCTCCTCTATTTTTTGGAAAAGTTTGTGAATAATTGGTTTTAATTCTTTTTAAATTTGTTTTAGGCTAAAAAATGTTTCAAGACTTGGGCTTTTCTTTATACTAGATTATTTAGTCATTAAACTTCTTCTTTGTTGTTATACATCTCATAAGATTTCCTACTTTTTCTTGAGTAAGTATTAGTGATTTGTATCTTTCAGGAGGTTTTTTTTTTTCTATTTTAACTAAATTATATAAGTTGTTGGAATACAATTGTATATAGTATTTCTTTATAAACTTTTCACTTGTAATGTTGTTGTTGGTGAGTCCAGCTAAAATCTGTCAATTTTTTCGTTTGGAAGGATAAACTTTTGGGTTCTTGATTTCCCTTTTTTGTTTTAAGATTTTATTTATTTATTTGACAGACAGAGATCACAAGTAGACAGAGAGGCAGGCAGAGAGCCTGATGTGGGGCTCGATCCCAGGACCCTGAGATCACGACCTGAGCCGAAGGCAGCGGCTTAACCCACTGAGCCACCCAGGCGCCCTCCCTATTGTTTTTTACTCCAGATTGCATAAATTTCAGTTTTAGTCTTTTCTCTTCCTTCAGCCTATGTTAGGGTGATTTGCTTTCCTTTGCTTTAGGGTTTTTTTTTTTTTTAAAGTATTTTTTTTTTAAGATTTTTATTTATTCGACACACACAGAGAGAAATCACAAGTAGACAGAGAGGCAGGCAGAGAGAGCGGAGGAAGCAGGCTCCCTGCCAAGCAGAGAGCCTGATGTGGGACTCGATCCCAGGACCCTGAGATCATGACCTGAGCTGAAGGGAGCGGCTTAACCCACTGAGCCACCCAGGTGTCCCTTGCTTTAGTTTCTTAAGGTGAAAGTTTAGATTATTAATGTGAGGACCCTCTTTTTAAAAAAATTGAAATATATTAGAATATATACATAAGAACAATATGTTAGTTTCAGATGTACAACATAGTGATTCAATAATTATAAACATTACAAATGTTTACCACAATAAAGGCAATTACCATCTGTCACCACACAACGTTGTTACAATATTATTGACTATATTCCTTATGCTGTACTTTTCATCCCCATGAAGGTGTTATAGAGCAGGAGCTATAGTGGATGGGAAGAGGAACTGGTGCCCCTATCTGGTCGCTGCCCAGATGGATCATCCTCAGTTCAGTTCTAGGGAGGACGTTCACCAGCTAATGAATATCCCCCAATTAAATCTACATTCCAAGAACCTGGGCGAGATGAGTGCTTCTACCCTAATGCCAGGGCCACCAGAGTAGGTCTTCCACAACACTATGCTGTGTGGGAAAGTGAGACTGCACACTTCACCAGCTGCCTTGTCAAGACACTCCCTGTGGAGCAGGAGTTGGAGGTGGGGAAATAAGTGCTGCTTGGCTTCTGCCATCTACTAGATAGGTGTCTTCTATAGCACAAAGCTGTGGAAAATGGGGTCTGCTGATATTCACTAGCTGCTGAAATAACTGAGAATAGCTCTTGTACTCCAGGGATCTAAGAGTGATGGGAAATGCCATTCAGCTGACAAGCTTGCTTAAACAGTTTTTCCATGATGCAGAGCTTTGTGGGCATGGGTATAGTCCCTATCTGGAATGACACAGCCTCCCACTCTTACCAAGTTTCTGTAGATTTTTTTGAGGAAACACTTCTCAATTGGTTGTAAGCCCTTTGATGAAGTTCCAGAGATTTTTAAGTTTGTCTTTGCTAATTTGGATCAGTCTAATAGATGTCTCTCTGGGAGAGAAATTTCACTGAGCTCCTAGCACTGACACCATTCCAGAAATCTGCTTATAGTTTTGAAAATAAAAAAACACAGATGAGGAGCATAAGAATAACTTGGTATAGATTTTGTAAAACACACACACAAGGCTCCATGGTCAAATTAGTCTTGGAAAATCTGGGTTTAAAAAAAAAACTAGAGTTTTGTTTTGTTTTGTTTTATAACTATAGATTGCCTCAGAGTCTTAATATGCTAATGTGCAATTCTGAGTCTCCAGGAGGATGGTGCAGTATGCATCTTGTCCAAAATTTATGTAACCAGTTAATCATTTTGTTCTTTTTTTTTTGTTTATTTGCTTTTTAAATTTATTTTCACTGAACATTTTTAAAAACATGTGTTATTGAGAATAAATACTTTTGGGAAATACCAATTTAATATAGTACCCTTTATTCATTTATTTTTTTTCTATTTCTTTTTAAACCAAGGATATTCACCAGGCTCTTTCCAATGCCTGAATGACAGTTTAATCGGAAACTATGGCATTTTCTATAAACCACATGATTACCTAACTCTATATATCCAGGGTAGATATGAACATCTGGAATAGCTCAGAATGTTGCTAAAATGCTAGCTGTCAAAAAGGATTTATGGAAAAACTTAAAAGTGCCAATCAGATTTCCAAATGTCAAATATTAAGAACACACAGTGATTACTGAGCCCTAACCCCATTGTTGAATAAAGGCAACTATTGAAATTGTCAGCTAGGATATGAGGAGATCATTCTGAGGACTAACATAATTTTACAGAAGGGTTTATCCCCATATTGAGACCATAGTAGTACCAATTTCCAACCAACATATTCAGTAATATTTTAAAACCTCAGAGACCCAAAAATATTCTGAAAGTCTGAAGTAGGTTTCTTTTTCTTCCCAATAATTTTTTTTCCAATATTTGAGAGTGAAATTTCTTGATGAAAGAACATGGTTTTTAAGAATCAAAGAAACAACATACGCTCAAATCCTTACTCTGTCCTTATCAATAGTTGTGATCATTGACAAATTTCTTATCTTACTTGATCCTCCATTTCCTCACCTATAAATCTGGGATGAAAATACTTGTTGGGATTGCTTAGAAATTTAAACTCCAGGAAATTTCAAATGCTTGGCACATAGCATTTCAGCCCTCTTCAATGTAGTTAATGATGGGTTTTGTACCAAAATTTGTTTTAGGATATATATATAAAACTTTCTTAGCTAATAACATAATGTCTGAAATATAATTAGGATTAATAAGTATTTACTTAATTGAAGGGGAGAATACAAATGGAAAGAAATATTTAGTTAGTGTCAATAGTATACCAGGCCTTCTACATGAATGATTTCTGTAGAGCTGAATCATCACAATATTTCTGTCAGCACTATTATTCCTATTTTATAAACAAGAAAATTAAGGTTCAGAAAATTCTTTGATTTGCTAGTGTTTGGTATTTATTAATAGGAAGTAAAGCCAAGATATAAGTCTATCTAACTCCAATTCTTACGTACCTTCTAATACTCCAGGATGCTATTTAACAAATTTGGGAACTTTTCCTAATCCCAGATCATATATTTCTGGCCAGGGTATTATTTATATTATTATATGATTAAAAATGTAAAACTCTAATAGCATGTTGCCAATATGGCTGTGAAATTTTTAGATATTCTTGATAAATATTTAGTATATTTCTTAAAGTGTGAATGCCCTGGCAGGTAAGCTTTCTGAAAACAGAACAGGAATACAAATACCTAGAGTCCTGTGGCTCTCCCTCCAACTAAATGAATGATGCTTTTTAAAAAAGTATTTTATTTATATATTTGATAAAGAGAGAGAGAAATCACAAGTAGGCAGAGAGGCAGGCAGAGGGGTAGGGGAAGCATGCTCCCTGCTGAGCAGAGAGCCCGATGTGGGGCTCTATCCCAGGACCCTGCGATCATGACCCGAGCCGAAGGCAGAGGCACAAGCCACTGAGCCACCCAGGCACCCCACAAATGCTACTTTTTAAACACAAATTTAGAGTATGAGTACCACAGTACAGGGAAAAGTATGAAAAAGCACATCATATATTTAAACTGAAGTACTTTATTCTGTCAGGTTAAAAATTCATTTTTAAACTTTCTATTGGAGTACAGAGGAGTGGGTTTCTATAAGAACACTGCACTAGAAGCAGTTTATAGTAAGAAAACAGAAGTCATGAAGGTTCTGTAATGTCCTTTAGTGAAGCTGGGAAAAATAGGAATATTATAAATCTAAAAACTGAAAATATTTCCAAAAAAGGAAAGATTTTTATAATTTCTGTCACTGTGTAGTAAGCCATACATTTTTCTTTTTCTTTCTTTTTTTTTTTCTTTTTTAGAGGGCAGGAGGTGAGAGAAAAAGGGAGAGAAGGGGCAGAGGGAGAGAAGGAGAGAGAATCTTAAGCAGACCGAGTATGAGGCTGGATCTCACAACACTGAGATCATGACCTGAGCCAAAATCAAGAGTTGGATGCTTAACCAACTGAACCACCCAGGTGCTCCTGGGATTCTTTCCTTTTAATGAGCTGGATACAAAAAAATCAACTTAATGACTGAAGGTCAATAGTATTCTCTCTGATAAAACAAATGAGATAAAGACCACTATGCTTTAGAAGTGGCTGAAACTAGAGGCTTGCAGGTTCTAAGGCAGTGTTAGAACCAGCAGAATTGGAAATAGTTCAAGCAAACCACAAACGAAAATGTTGAGTGTATACTTAGGATTGAGGTAACTAGTGATAAAATTTAAACCATAAGATAGTAAGAGGGTAAACACATACAGATTTCTTAGAAATATCTTCAAATGTTAAGTTTACAGAAAAAAATAGTAAAAATATCAGGGATGTCATTTGACTTGATATTATCATCATTATTGTTATCACCATTTGTACTAATTTTCAAGGGAAAAGTCATATTTAAATGCCAACCCTTAGTTCCATGGAACAGCTTAATCATCTGACCTGCATTCTATAACACAAGCATCCAATTTACCTTGTGGACACCATGTGGAGGAGCAGTCAAACAGCTTCCAAAAATGGGTTCCCTGAAGATGTTTCAGTATTTGTATGATAACAAATGTCACAAAACAGTGAATAAGAACACTCACATGAATCTGGGAGCAAAAACAATCTTGAAAGACACATACCTGGTCTTAAATGTTGTTTTTAATTTTTTTTTTAATTTTTTATTTTTTATAAACATATATTTTTATCCCCAGGGGTACAGGTCTGTGAATCACCAGGTTTACATATATACACAATGGAATACTATGCAGCCATCAAAAGAAATGAAATCTTGCCATTTGCAACAACGTGGATGGAACTAGAGCGTATCATGCTTAGCGAAATAAGTCAAGCAGAGAAAGACAACTATCATATGATCTCCCTGATATGAGGAAGTGGTGTTGTTTTTAATTTAATTTAACTAAATAATAGCCATTGTTCTTGCCAAACAAAACCCCTCAAAATAAAAATATATGTGATGTACACACTGTACTTTTCTTTTTGCACTCTTTTTATGCTATTGCAACATTGCTATTTATTGAAAGCTTTTCATAAAACCTGATATATCTGTTTGTTGTAATTCATTTAGCATTTCAAACATCATGAAACTGCCTTTTGGTATTTGGAATGCAATTGTAGTGGACAATTATAATATTTTAAAAGTCATTCATTTTAGGATAATCTATTCTTATATGTTTGATTCAGAACAAGCTTGATTTATCAGTACAAGTGCAACCCTGAAGGGACAAAAAAGACTACTTTGAAAGCATTAACTAATGTAAACTGCAAATCTAATCCAAGTAGTACTGGAGTTTACTTTATCATTTTTGATGGGCATATGATTTAAACTAAGAATATTCTAAAGCTATGATTTATAAAGGCTTTCCTACAACATTCTCAAGGAATGACAGTCATTCTATTTAGTTACTTCAAGATGTGTGCACTGAATGGTAAATATAAAATGCATTAAGTTAGTATTAAACTAATATTGTGTGCAATAAACTTGTTCACATTAAAATGCATAGCAGCCAATCTTCTGATTGCTTTTAGAACTGTGGGTAACCAGTCTGTAAACCTCATGGTGCTACCTATGTAGATTTTACCCTGAAGCTTTAGTCAGTGAAGTATGGTAAATTTATAAAGGCTTTGGACAAACTAAGTTTCAATCTGTGTTCCAAAGGCAAGGTTCAGTTAGTTATGTTTTCCTTAGATGTGCCATACCCTGACTTCTTCCTCACTGATCAGAGATAATAAAAAGCATGTTGTGGTTGCTTATAAAGCATTTAAAATTATCTTTAAAAACTCTGAATTTAAAAAATGAAGAATTTCACATTTCCTTTCTATGGATGAAAAGCATAGGTTTAATTATTAATTAACCATCTTGGTAGCTAAGTTCTTACTGTAGAGAAACTCTCTGATGTCATAATTTTTCTTTCCATGATCCCTGGAAGGCATCATGTTATGTTTTCTTCTCTCAAATATGAGATACAATAAAAAAATAGTATTTTATAGGCAATTGCTAACCACTGCATATTCCATTTTAGCTCCTTTTTCTGATTATGATAAATCATTGCATTTTAAAATCCAGGGAAAGATATGTAAGTTTCCTTCCAAGCCAGTACTTGGAATATCTCTGCTTTCAATTTTGCAATGTTTCAAGAATATTCTTTGCTATTTTTAAAAGTAAAATCAGCAGATTTGAGGTAACAGATGTCAGAAATTATCAAGGCCTTTACAAGCTAATTATTTACCCAAACATCATCTTAAAGGCAAAGTATTCAGAAATAATTATGGCTTTCTATATTTCTCATTGCAGCCATTAGAAATTTCTTTGAGGTCCAAGACTAAAGATTTTTCCAATCCCTCTTTCTGTCCCATTTAGCACTGAATCCGACAGTGAGACACCTGCTTCCAGCTGCATGGAAGATGAACACATAGAAAATTCTGTTGACTTATTATTCTAATATCCCCTTGATATCTTTCACTGGGAATTGTTGAACAATCTAGAAAAGCAGTGTGATAAAAACAAATATTAACCAGAATTACATTAGCTTCTCCCTCAAAATTTAGAAAGTTTCTATATTTCACCTTTTCCAAAACACATATAGTAATACACTTGAGTGAACATGATCATTAATACAGCTTGAATTTACTGATCTCAGGATTCTAGTGGTTCAAAATTAATAGTCTGTGCTTTTTAGGCATAATGGTCTAGAGGCAACAGGCCAGACGTGTATGGAAGAAACAACAAGTTCTTATCTTAAAGGCAAAAAGGTACCTTGACTCCAGGAGTTATGTTCTGTTTAATGCTATGTTATTATGGGTTCTATCTCCAATGCCAATTTCAGTTGATCACTTGGAGTGCCAGATGAAAAATAATTTCCAACTATGTCACTATTCATCAGGAAAAGCTATCATGATCAATTCATATCTGACAAGGATACTGGAGTGGGTAGCAAACTTCCCTGGGCAAGTAATTTGCCATCTTTGCAATAGTAAACATGTTCCCATTTGAAGGTGCTTTTGTTGGAGAAGGATTGCCATTAGGGGGGGTATACAAGGTAATAGTCAAAAGAGGAGGGCAACGAGAAGTAATAAAACAGACAGTTTTAAAACATAAAAGTTATTCCTATATTCCCCTCAAAACTTAACAGTACTTATTCCCAACTACTTCATCTGATCAGATTTACCATACTTTAAAAAAAATCTTTTAAAAAGTTAGACTAGTTAAGGAAAACAAAACTAAGTTTTATTCAGGAGAATAAAAGGCTTAGTAGTTGAAAACATTTTATATTTTTTCCCAAGATATTTTTTGGGAAAAATATATTTTCCCCAAAAATATATTTTTCCCATTTTATATTTTTTCCAATAATTGTCAGTATGTATATATACATATATACATAATATATATATATTTGCTAGTTATATGTATATGTATATATACATATATGTGTGTATATATAACTAGCTAATGAATAACCTCTTTATAACATGTAGTTTTACTTATGTATAATATTTCCTATTAAAAAACTGATTTTGTGTTGTTTAAAAATTAGAATTATTAGACTTCTGTGAACTTTGAGCATACTGGGTTATTTCTACAGAAAGCAGAGCTTGCCTAGTGGTAGAAAACTTGTCTGCCTAAGGTGAAAATTTACACTAGAGATTATCCAAATTGATTGGCCACACTTTAGTGAACATATGTCCTGCAAATTTGCTTTCTCATTCCCTAATATATCTGAAGGAGCACAAAAATAGATGCCAGAAGAAGTGATATACAACAGATTTTATTATCACTGGTAAGACAGTAACAACTGTCACATGAAGCTAGGTTTGCCACATAAAAAATATATATATATTTTTTTTCCTGTGACTTCAGATGATACATGATTTCTCCACACATATACAAAAAATCCTTTATTTTAGAAGTATTTCTATGAAGTCCAAATAATCACCTTTTCTGTTCTTTATTTTCATGCAAGTCCTAGCCAGCAGAATAAGGCAAAAAAAAAAAAAAAAAGTAGTAGGAATTGGTAAAAGAAATAAGTAAAACTGTAATTATTTGCAGCTGATATTTATATATATAGAAACTATAAAATAATCTAGAGATAAAGTATTGGTGTTAACAAGAAGGTTCAGCAAGATTGCTTGATTTAAAATCAATATTTGAATATTTGAAGATCAATTGTTTTATATATCCCAGAAAAATCATTAGAAAATGAAAATTTTGATGGCTTCATAGTATTCCATCGTGTATATATACCACATCTTCTTTATCCATTCATCTGTTGATGGACATCTAGGTTCTGCCATCAAAATAAATGAAATCTTGCCATTTACGATGATGTGGATGGAGCTAGAGGGTATCATGCTTAGCGAAATAAGTCAAGTGGAGAAAGACAACTATCATATGATCTCCCTGATATGAGGAAGTGGAGATGCAACACGGGGGGTTAAGGAGGTAGGAGAAGAATAAACGAATCAAGATGGGATTGGGAGGGAGACAAACCATAAGTGACTCTTAATTTCACAAACTGAGGGTTGCTGGGGGGAGGGGGGATTGGTAGAAGGGGGGTAGGGTTATGGACATTGGGGAGGGTATGTGCTATGGTGAGTGCTGTGAAGTGTGTAAACCTGGCGATTCACAGACCTGTACCCCGGGGATCAAAATATATTATATGTTTATAAAAAATTAAAAAAAAATAAAATTAAAATTAAAAATATAATAAAAAAAAAAGAAAATGAAAATTTTAGGCCAAGAGGTGGAGTCCTGGACCTAAGCTAGGAACAACAATTCCTCCTGCATAGAGAACATGTCAAGAAAGGATGAACACCAATGCATCAATGCATGCATGACCACCTAGACATAAAAAGAAAGAGGAATTCCAGAGAAGATGGTGGAGTAGGAGGACCCTAAGCTCTCCTCTCCCCATGAATACTAGATGACACCCACATCAATATAAATAATCCCCCCAAAAATGACCTGAAGATTTGCAGAGAAACCTCTGTGGGTCCAGATATGGAATAGAAACAGACTTTCACACTAACATCGTACACAGAGAAGACAAATCCCTGTAACATTTGGCTTTAAGACCCAGAGCAGCTGAATTTTGCAAGTTCTTACAATCAGTGGGGCTTAAATCCTGGAACTTTAAAAATCAGCCTTTAAAGAGACAGCACAACAGGGCGCCTGGGTGGCTCAGTGGGTTAGGCCTCTGCCTTTGGCTTGGGTCATGATCTCAGGGTCCTGGGATCAAGTCCCACATCAGGCTCTCTGCTCAGTGGAGAGCCTGCTTCCTCCTCTCTCTCTGCCCACGTCTCTGCCTGCTTGTGATCTCTCTCTGTCAAATAAATAAATAAAATCTTAAAAAAAAAGAGAGAGAGAGACAGCACAACAAACAACCCTATGAAGATAAAACATAGCAACAGCAGTTTGCAAAAATACCTGGAATATATGCAACAGGGATTTGTTTACTAATCTCAAAGCACATGCTGGAGAGGCAAGGATCCTTGGGTAACTTCTCCAAGAACAAAGGAGATGGCAGGTGCCATTTCCCTCTCCTATCCCTCAGCCTCAACACAAGGACACTTGTGGGAACCAGTACTGCTTGAACACTTGCTACCTAACTTGCTAACATTGCACCTCACCCACACATTCCTCTGTAGAAATGCTTCCTCCAACCAGCCCTTGGTTTCAGGTCTCTTCCTACAGTAGACCCATTCAAATTTGGTAACACTCCCTACCCTGTCCCCATGTTCTCCCGTGGTCCTTCCCCCTTGAGTACACTCTTGGCCAGAGCCCAGCCAAAGCAGTGACACAAACCTGGCTGTGTGCAAGCAGCCCTAATAACAGCCAGCACCACTCCGGAGTGATTTTTGCTGCAGGTAGAGGTGAAGATAACCACACATATCAGTTCAACTGCAGCCTCAACAGGTGGCTGGGGACAGATATCTGGTTTGACTTCAGGCCCTGACCACCAACCACATCTTCTCAGGGGACAATGGAGAAAGTATCCTGCAGTTTGGTGCTATTGTATGCCTGGAAGCCAACTTGTCTAACTCAGCTCAAGCCCAAGGTAGCCTCAGACTGGCCCCCTAACAACACAGGGACCAAACCCTGCCCACAACAGGCAAAGAGAGCCATTGTATACAACTGGGCTGAAGGCAAATGTGACTCAGCCACAATAGTAATTTGCACACCACACTGATAAGAGCCACCCCTAAAGGGCCAGGTTCTGAACAGGGTGTATTGTACTGCAGGGAACATTACAGGACCTCTTCTTCATAAGGTCAACTCTTTCAGAAAAAGAAGACATAGCTGACTTTCCTAATACATAGAAACAGATAAAGAAGGTTAGACAAAATGAGGAGACAGAGGAATATGCCCCAAATAAAAGAATAGGAAAAAATCAACAAGAAAGCTAAACAAAATGAAGATAAAGTTTTATGTCTGGTAGAGAGTTTAAAGTAATGGTCATAAAGATACTCACTGGACTTGAGATAAGAATGGAGAACCTCAGTGAGACCCTCAACAAAGAGATAGAAAACATGAAAAAGAACCAGATATGAAGAACTCAATAGCTGAAAATAAAAATACACTAGAAGGAATAAATAGAAGACTAAAGAAAGCAGATCAGTGATCTGAAGGATGGAGTGATGGAAAGCGATCAAGCTGAGCAAGAGAGAAAAAATTTTAAAAATGAAAGCAGACCAAGGGAACTCAGTGAAAACATCAAACTTAATAACATTTGCATTGCAGGGATCCCTGAAAGAGAAGAAAGAGAAAGAGGGCAGAAAATGTATTTGAAGAAATAATATCTGAAAACTTCCAAAATCTGGGAGAGAAAACAGAAATCCAGATCCAAGAGTCACAGGGAGGCTTCAACAAAATCAACCTAAGGAGATCTATGCTAACACATAGTAATTAAATGGCAAAAAGTAGTGATAGAGAATTTTAAAAGCAGCAATAGAAAGAATACAGTTACATACAAGGGAAACCCCAAAGGATATCAGCTGATTTTTCAGGAAAACTTTGCAGGCCAGAAGGGAGTGGCATGATATATTCAAAATGCTGAAAGAAAAAAACAGGAAACCAAGAATACTCTATCCAGTAAGGTTATCATTCAAAATAGGAGAGATAAAGAGTTTCCCCAAAAAAAAGGTAAAGGAATTCATCACCACTAAACCAGCCCTATAAGAAATGTTAAAGGGGATTCTTCAAGTGGAAAGGAAAGACCATGAATAGGAATAAGGAAAGTAGGAAGCACAAAAGCAGTAAAATTAAGTATACCTATAAAAATGACTTAAGGGATCCACAAAATAAAAGTATATAAATAAATTATGATACAATAAGCCTAAAATTTGGGAGGTGTAAAGATTGGGTTTATACCTAAAATGGGAATAAAGAATGGGTTTAAAGTTAAGTGACCATCAACTTAATATAAACTGCTGTATGCATGAGATGTTATATATCAAACTGATGATAACCACAAATCAAAAACCAGTAATAGATATTTAAAAATTAAAGAGAAAGGACTCCAACTCTTACTAAAGAAAGACAGGAAACCACGAGAGAAGAGAGCAAGTGAAGAGAGCAACAGAGAGGAACTGCAAAACAACCATAAAAAAGTAACAAAATGGTAATTAGTACATACGTATCAATAATTACTTTGAAAGTAAATGGACAAAATCCTCAAATCCAGAGACATAAGGTGACTGAATGGATAAAAAAGCAAGACCCATCCTAATTCTACTTACAAGAGACTCAATTCAGAGGCACCTGGGTGGCTCAGTCAGTTGAGTATCTGACTCTTGGTTTCTGCTCTGGTGGTGCTTCCATGGTTATGGGATTGGCCCTGCATTGGGCTCTGCACTGAGTGTGGCATCTGCTTTTCACTCTCTCTCCCTCTGCTCCTCCCCCCTTTATCTCTCTCTAAAACAAATAAAATCTTTTAAAAAGACAAAACAAAATAAGGGATTCATTTCAGAACTAAGGACACGCAGATTGAAAGTGAAAGGATGGAAAAGCATTGGAAGTGAGAAGAAAGCTGGAATTGCAATACATATATTGGACAAAATAGACTTTAAAACAATTAGAACAAGAGGCAAAGAACAATACTCTATAATCATAAAGGGAACAATCCAACAAGAAAATATAATAATTGTTAATGTTTATGCTCTCAACATGGGAACAGCCAAATGCATAAAGTAGTTCATAATATAAAGGAAGTAATTAACAGTAATACAATAATTGTAGGGGATTTTTAACACGCCACTTATATCAATAGACAGATCATCCAACCAGAAAATCAAAAAGGAAACAGTGACTTTGAATGACACATTGGGCCAGATGGATTTAACAGATATATTCAGAACATTTTATTGTAGAGCACTAGAATACACATTATTTTCAAATGCACATAGAACATCTCCAATATATATCATATATTAGCCCACAAAACAAGTCTGAACAAATTGAGAAAGACTTCAGTCATACCATGCATCTTTTCCAAACACTGCTATGAACTAGAAATCAATGACAAAATATCTGACGAGACTACAAATATATGGATGTCAAATTACATGCTACTAAACAACAAGTGGGTCAATTAGGAAATAAAGGAAGAAATTAAAAAGTACACAGAAACAAATGAAAGTGGAAAGACAACAGTCCAGATCCTTTAGGATGCAGCAAAAGCACTGCTAAAGGGGAAGTTTATAGCTATATGGGCTTATTTCAAGAAGCAAGAAAAATCTCAAATAAACAATCTTGCTTTAAACCTAAAGGAGCTAGAAAAAGAACAAGCAAAACTTCAAACCAGTAGAAGAACGGAAATGATAAAGACTGGAGCAGAGATAGATGATATACAAACTGAAAAAACAATAGGACAGATCAATGAAACAAGGAACTGATTCTTTGAAAAAAGAAATCAACAAAATTGATAAAGCTTTAGCCAGACTCATTAAAAAGCTAGATATTCTGGGGGAATATCTAGAGATATGAGAGAGAGAGAGAAGACTCAAATACAAAAGCAGAAATGAAGAAGAGTAGTAACTACTGACACTACAGAAATTCAAAGGATTATAAGAGAATATTATGAAAAATTTGTCAACCAATTGGACAACCTAGAAGAAATGGATAAACTCCTAGAAACCTATAACCTCCCAAAAATGAATCAAGAAAAAAATAGAAAATTTGAACAGACCAACAATGAAACTGAATCAGTCATCAAACAACTCCCGACCAATAAAAGTCCAGGACTAGACAGTTTCATAGGTGGATTCTACCAGATATTTAAAGAGTTAATACTTGGGTTGGGGGTAAGGGGTGAAGCAAATGAACTACAGCCATGTTTTATCCAAATGCTCATGAGAGTTTGGGGGAATATCCCTCTCTGCTCTGCTTTATCTGAGTCCTGGCCCCCAGAATATCTACCTTTTGGAAGGAACAGGAAAGTTGTTTTCCTTCCAAAGAAGGATAGGTAATGATAATTTTTCTAATGCCAGAGTGTAAAGATTAAGCATGAGGCCCCATTGATGGGCTTAACTCATCAACCACTATATTCTGTAGGAGGGAATCTCTAGGGGTAAGGCAGGGTTTTTCTACATCCTGTCTCATAACCCACTCTTGGGATAGGGTGCTAAACCATCCTAAGCAATGGGTTGTGACAGTAGGCAAAGGAGTTATTGGGGCAATAGTTACAGACCTGTTGCTCGTGAGCTTACTCCCACCCCATTCTGGGCTGATAGAATTTTCTTTGATTCCTTGGATAATTGCACCTTGGGCTCCACTTCCTCCAGGATGCCAACTGCACTAGCTGTGTATGAGTGATATGTCTTGTGCATCGTAAATGTTTTTTGTAATATAAATATTCTAGTCTTGTATTTTTGTGTATTTTAATCTTTTAAAAATATATATATATTTTTTAATTTTTAATTTTTTTATAAACATATATTTTTATCCCCTGGGGTACAGGTCTGTGAATCGCCAGGTTTACACACTTCACAGCACTCACCATATCACATGCCCTCCCCAATGTCCATAATCCCACCCCCTTCTTGCAGCCCCCTCCCCCCAGCAACCCTCAGTTTGTTTTGTGAGATTAAGAGTCACTTATGGTTTGTCTCCCTCCCAATTCCATCTTGTGTGTATTTTAATCTTAAGGCCCTCATTCCTGCACTGTGTTCTCAGGTACATGAGCAATATCAGGGATAAGTTGGCAGCTGCTCCAGGTCTGCACAGCAAGAATACATTTTGCTTTATAACCAGGGAGAACAAATATTTGGAGTGCATAGCCTATTGAACTACCTTATTTATGCCAATTAAATCTGGCTTTCTGCTATACTGTTCTCTTGAAACCCTTCCACCTTCAGTGTTCCATGGGAGACTAGGTTTTAACTCTGTTGCTCCATGACTTGAACTCCTTCTACCAGAATATTGAAATTGAAAAAGCTGGTGCAGGAGGATTAGGAGAGGCTGCACCAAGTGAAAGGTGCAGAGGGAAGCCGAGATTAGCTGAAGGTTGTCTATATATATAATAAGTGATCCCTGTTTTGGACTTCTGATCTCAGGGAAGAGGACTCACTTTACATACCAGATCCATCTGCACAATAGGCTGTGTGTGTGTGTATGTGTGTGTTAAAAAAATAGGTTAGTAAGGATAGGTTTAAGAATAATACCTCTGTACTCATCTTGAGCTGCCCTGGGAAGGGTATATGATGCAAGAGCTAAATTTCTTAACCATTATAAACTCAGGGCTTTCCTTGTTGGCTTGCAGAGACGATAAGCCATAGCTTCTTTGTGGTGCCCAGAGCTGGTGTCCTGCTTTGCTGCAGCAGTGATTAGTGTCGTGCTAGCTAATAGAGAAAAGATTTCATGTGAGATCACTACATGTGTGTGTGTATGAAAGTTCCTAAGTTACAGTGGATAAACATTCATTTTCCTGTATG
>NC_081575.1:27696489-27734345 GCF_022355385.1 Mustela nigripes | reverse complement strand
CATACAGGAAAATGAATGTTTATCCACTGTAACTTAGGAACTTTCATGCAGGTGCAAGATATCTATGTCAAAATGGCCACAAGATTGCTTAACAGGAGATGGATGAATGTAACTCCATGTTTACTGCTAGAAACCAAAGCTTTTTGTGAAATCTTGAATTTATGGGGAGAAAGGGAGGGTAGGAAAACTTGTACCTAAATGTTCTGTCCCTGATCCCTTCCCTCATTTCTGAACTGCAGGAAACTGAGCCCCCTTGGGATTTAGTGACTCCATCTCTGAGGAGTGTTTATTTAATGGTTGATTTTTTTCCATGCCAGGTACTTCTTTTCCCACTTGCTATTGTTTTGTAACACACATGCTGACCATTTTCCCTTATCTCTTTACCCTGGGAAAGTACAGTGAATAAATAAAAAACTTACTAGTAGTGAAAAAAAGAAGACTTAATAACTATTCTTCTCTAACTCTTCTAAAAATTAAAAGAGGAAGGAAGCCTTCCAAATTCATTCTATGAGGTCAGCATTAACCTGATACCAAGACAAGATAAAACACCACACAAAAAAGAGAACTATAAGCCAATACCTCTGATGGACATAGATGCAGAAATCCTCAACAAAATTGAATCCAGCAATACATTAAAAAAAAAAAATTCACCATGATCAAGTGAAATTTATTCCCAGGATGCAAAGTTGGTTCAGTATTCACGTATCAATCAACATGATACGTCACATCAACAAGAGGGCAGATAAAAAACCCTTAACAAACTAAACTTACAGGGAACATACCTCAATATAATAAAGGCCATATATGGAAAATCCACATTATCTTCAATGGGGAAAAGCTAAGAGCTTTTCCTCTATAGTCAGGAGTAAGACAAGGATGTCCATTCTCATCACTTTTATCCAATATAGTATTGGAAGTCCTAGAGACAGCAATCAGACCAAAAAAAGGAATAAAAGCTATCCTAATTAGTAAGGAAGAAGTCAAACTTTCACTATTTGCACATGACATGATACTCTATATAGAAAACCCTAAAGATTCCACCCCCAAACTACGAGAGCTGATAAAGGAATTCAGTAAAGTTGTAGGATAAAAAAACCAATGTACAGAAATCTGTTGCATTTCTATTCACATAATGATGTGGCAGAAAGAGAAATTAAGGAAAAAAATCTCATTTACAATTGCACCAAAAATAATAAAATATGTAGGAATAAGCTTAACCAAAGAGGTGAAAAACCTGGGACTCTGAAAAATATAAAACATTGGTGAAAGAAATTGAAGATGACACAAACAAATGAAAGATATTCCATGCTCATGGATTGGGAGAACAAATATTGTAAGTCTATACTATCCAAAGCAATCTACAGATGTAATGCAATCCCCATTAAAATACTAATACCATTTTTCACAGAACTAGGACAAATAATCTATCAAGACTTACTATAAAGATAACACTATTCAAAACAAAATAGTTTTGGGAAGAGAATAGACAAATATATCAGTGGATCAGAATAGAGAGCCCAGAAATAGACTCATATTAATATAGTCAACTGATCTTTGACGAAGAAGTGAAAGCAATACAATGGAGCAAAGAACGTTGTTTCAACAAATGTTGCTGGAGCAATGGGTCATCTACATGCAAGAAAGAGAAAAAAAAAAGAAAGGAAGGAAGAATCTGACATAGATCTTAAAGCTTCCACAAAAAGGAATTTAAAATGGATTATATGTAGAGATATAAAACTCAAGATTCTTTAATTCCTAGAAAATAAGCCTAGATGGCCTTGGGTTTTTTGATGACATTTTAGATATAACACCAAAGGAATGATCCATAAAAGAAATAATTGATAAATTACACTGCATTAAAATTTAAAAAACTATGCTCTACAAAATATATCAAGAGAATAAAAAGTTAGTGCACAGACTGGGGGAAATACTTGCAAAAGCATATCCGTTAAAAGATTATTATCAAAAACATAGAAAGTCTTAATACTCAACAGTAATAAAACAAAACAACTTCACCGATGGTCCAAAGGCCTTAACAGATACCTCACCAAAGATGTTACACAAGTGGGAAATAACCATATGAAAAGATGCCCTGTATCATATACCCTAAGGGAAATACAAAGTAAAACAATGAGATGCCACTATGCACCTATCAGAATGACTAATATGCCTGAAAACTGACTGCAACAAATGCTTGTGAACATTAGAAGCATAGGAACTCTAATTAATTGTTAACAGGAATTAAAAATGGTACACACTTTGGAAGGCAGTTTGGTAGTTTCTTAGAAAATTAAACATATTCTTATCGTATGATCTAGTACTTATGCTCCTTTGTGTTTAACCAAATGAGTTGAAAATATGTCCATACACAGGGATATTTATAGCAGCTTTATTCATAATTGTCAAAAATTGGAAACAACCTAGATGTCCTTTAATAGGTTAATGGATAAATATGATATACCTAGACAAGGGAGTATTATTCAGCACTACAAAGAAATGAGTTATTCAGCCATGAAAAAAGTGGAGGAATCTTAAATACACACTACTAAATGAAAAAAGTCAGTTTGAAAAGCTACATACTGTATGATTCCATCTATATGACATTCTGGAAAAGGAAAAACTCTGGAGACAGTAAAAAGGTCAGTGGTTGCCAGTAGTAAGGCAGTGAGTGAGGGATGACTTGTTAGATAGCAGAGGATTTTTAGGTCAGTAAATCTTTCTGTTTGATACTATAATGAAGAACACATGCCAGTATACATTTGTCCAAACCCACAGAATGCACACCAAGAGTGAACACTAATGTTAAATATGGATTTTTTATGATAATGATATATCAATGTGGGTTCATCAGTTTTAACAAATTTAACACTCTGATGGGTTAGGTTGATAATGAGAGAGGCTATGCATATATGAGAGAAGGAAATATATGGAAATTCTCTGTACCTTCTGCTCAATTTTGCTATAAATCTAAAACTTCTCTAAAAAATACAGTTTATTAAAATAATAAATAGATAATTTAAAGCCACTGTTGTGATGGAGGAGGGATTTTGGAGAAGACTCTAACTCGGATAATACTCATTTGAGGCTCTTTGGAGGGAGAAACTCATGACTGTAAATATGACCAGAATAGAAAAGACTCCTCTGCAGAATATGTAACCATACAACAGCTTTTAACTATACAAACCTCTGTCCATGTGCAGGAATCCTCACACCAGCCCCACCCTCTAACTACAATAAAACCTCAAGCCAGTCTCTTTTATCTGCCTGTCAAACAATATTTGGTTCTTCTTGGGAAACATACTCTCTTCTCCCCCAAAAGCCTTATCCTCTAAGAAATAGCCTTTTCATATTGTTTTAGTGTATTTGTGTCATCATCAGTTTTGACATCTGAACAGAATTTTTGGGTTAGAGATCCACCTCATTTCTGCAAGTAACAACAATATTACCACAATTAACTAGATTTTGCTCTAAAATAGAACACATGCTATGTTCTCTCATTTGTAGTATAAATGACAGTCTGGTCATAAAGAGCTTTATCAATGAGTCCATAGATGTTCAGGACCGAAGATCAAATAGTCTGAATTATTCTCATGATATTGTTATTAGTACCATTATCCTTAAGCAAAAAACTGCAACTTTTGCCTATGTCCTAGAAACACAATATTCAACTTGATGTCTGTACATAGGAGTTAGCTTGTAGCAGAGCCTGGAAACATTAGCCAAGTGACCTGCTTGTTTAAGAATCCTAAATTTCCTAGAGAAGACAGGGCAGGATCTGAAAACCAACTGGTTCAGGAATAGTAAATCAGTTATTCTTTGCCATACAAAAAGTTGGGGTTCTGAAAACCTGCAAGTCAAGTCAGCAGATTCTTATGATGACTCAGAGTGTTCTATTCTAGAGCAAAATCTAGTTAATAGCTTTAATATTTCACAAGTATCCCTTTTGGGTTCCTTCAAGTCCACAATTAAATCACACAAAAGGACTCTTTCATGCTGTGGAATTGGAGTGACACAGAATAACCATGACTTTGATGGGACGTATGATTTCATGTCTTTGATGACAGTGTTAATCAAAATCAAGTGGAAAGATTGACCTACATGCTCACACTATAGTCTAGTTTTATGGATTCGTTTGCTTGCTTATTGCATTGGCCAAAAATATCTCTGATTGCTGTCACTTCATGGGGAAACATTTTCAGGATTAGAAAAATAATGACTTTTCCCCCTGAGATAACAAAGTGGGAAATGCTATTCTGCCACAGATAGTTCTCAGCTTTCCACTTCATTAGCCATGAAGGACAATGCTTTGTGCTGAAATGGGAGATCCATTAGAATGGGTGGTAATCTGAGAATCCATAATGGCTCTGTAGAAAATTTATCCACACCCAAATTAAACTGAGTATTCTCTAACTATACCTTGCATTTGAATTTTGACCATATAAGGTGCATTTTAAATAAATTGCAAATTCTCTATAGCTTGGAAGCTATTCCCATGGAGCCTCCTTTAAAGAGATGAGAATGATTTGGTACTTTAATGTGGCTCAAATCAGGTCAAAGAAATTAAAATTATCTCTGACAAAGGAAACATGTAACACAACTTTAAATGAAATTTCTGTTTATAACTATTATTGCCAACTCACCAATCAGAATATATTGTTTTTATATTGATTTTAACCTTGTAACTTAGCTTCATGTATTGTACTTTCTTATACCTTTCTTTTTTGATAAATCAAATAATGGCACTTTCAGTATATATATGCAAATGTGTTTGTCTAGATGAAAAGGGGAGAAGAAAGATTTAATTAGTGATGGCTATGCTAGCATTTACAACTGCTCTGTTATTTCTTTAATATGTCTTATTTTTTAATTCTTCTATTACTCTATTACCATCTTTTTTGTGTATTAAAGATATTTTCTTCTATACCATTTTCATTCCCTTCTTGTTTCTTTTACTCTATCGTTTTACTCATCATTTTTTAGAGGTTGCCTAAGAATTATAATTAACATATTAACATTAACAATTAACATATTAACATGAAAAGCAATCTTATTTCAATTGTATACCAAAAAATTGTTGCAACATAGCAACTCTTCCTCCTCTATCTTTGTGCTATTACAGTCATACCAATGACATCTTTTAAGTCCACCAGAATACTTATTTAATTTTTGCTTTATGTAGTTGGTTTTTATTTATTGTTTTTATTATTTATTATTATTATTATGTTCAGGTTTTTTTAAAAAGATTTTATTTATTTATCTGTAAGAGGGAGAGAGCGAACATAGAGGGAGAAGTAGAAGCAGACTCCCCACTAAGCAGGGACCCCCCCCCCAATGCAGGGCTGGATCCCAGGATGCTGAGATCATGACCTGAGCTGAAGGCAGACACTTAACTCACTGAGCCACCCAGGTGCCCCCCAGTTGCTTTTTAAAACAGGTAGGAGATGAGGGGCCTGGGTGGCTCAGTCAGTTAAGCGTCTGCCTTTGGCTCTGGTGGTGATCTCAGGGTCCTGGTATCAATCCCTGCATTGGGCTCCCTGCTCAGTGGGGGGTCTGCTTCTCCCTCTTCGCTGCAGCTCCCCCTGGTTGTGCTCTCACACTGTTTCTCTGTCAAATAAATAGGTAAAATCTTGAAGGAAAAAAAAAAAACAGGTAGGAGGAGAAAAAAATGATAAATAGTATTATATTCACTTATGTAGTTAGTTACCTTTGCCAGTGGTCTTTATTTCTTTGAGTGGATTTAAGTTATTTCTAGCTTCCTTTCTTTTCACTTTTAGGACTCTAATAATTCTTGTAGGGTGGGTCTGCTAAAAACAAATTCAGTCTTTGGTGATCTGAGGCTATCATATTATTTTATTCATTTTTGAATGATACTTATTTGGATATAGAATTCTTAGTTGACATTTTTTTCCTGTCAGTGGTTTGAAAGTGCCATCCCACTGTCATCTGGCCTCTATGTTTTTTTTTTTTTCAGATGACATGATACTTTATTTTTTATTTTTTTTTAAATTAATTTATTTTCAGCATAACAGTATTCATTATTTTTGCACCACACCCAGTGCTTCATGCAATCCGTGCCCTCTATAATACCCACCACCTGGTACCCCAGCCTCCCACCCCCTGCCACTTCAAACCCCTCAGATTGTTTTTCAGAGTCCATAGTCTCTCATGGTTCACCTCCCCTTCCAATTTCCCCCAACTCCCTTCTCTCTAACTCCCCATGTCCTCCATGCTATTTGTTATTCTCCTCAAATAAGTGAAGCCATATGATAACTGACTCTCTCTGCTTGACTGATTTCACTCAGCATAATCTCTTCCAGTCCTGTCCATGTTGCTACGAAAGTTGGGTATTCATCCTTTCTGATGGAGGCATAATACTCCATAGTGTATATGGACCACATCTTCCTTATCCATTCGTCCATTGAAGGGCATCTTGGTTCTTTCCACAGTTTGGCGACCGTGGCCATTGCTGCTATAAACACTGGGGTACAGATGGCCCTTCTTTTCACTACATCTGTATCTTTGGGGAAAATACCCAGTAGTGCAATTGCAGGGTCATAGGGAAGCTCTATTTTTAATTTCTTGAGGAATCTCCACACTGTTTTCCAAAGTGGTTGCCCCAACTTGCATTCCCACCAACAGTGTAAGAGGGTTCCCCTTTCTCCATATCCCCTCCAACACATGTTGTTTCCTGTCTTGCTAATTTTGCCCATTCTAACTGGTGTAAGTTGGTATCTCAATGTGGTTTTGATTTGAATCTCCCTGATGGCTAGTGATGATGAACATTTTTTTAAATTAATTTATTTATTTTCAGCATAACAGTATTCATTATTTTTTTACCACACCCAGCGCTCCATGCAATCCGTGCCCTCTATAATACCCACCACCTGGTACCCCAACCTCCCACCTCCCCCGCCCCGCCACTTCAAACCCCTCACAAAGACAGTTGTTAATTTTACTGAGGATCTCCTATATATGATGAGTCACTTTTTTTTGCTGCTTTCAGTATTGTCTTTTTTGGTTTTGGCTTTTGACATTTTGATTATGATGTACCTAGGTATAGATCTCTTTTGAGTTTTCCTTTCTGGAGTTTACTGAGATTCTTTGATATGGAGATTCATGCCTCTTACCATATTAGAGAGGTTTCAGACTTAATTCTTCAAATATTCTTTGTGCTCTCTTTTAGTTTCCTAGGACTATAGTAACAAAATACCACAACCTGGGTGGCTTAGAATAATAGAAATTTAGTATCTCACAGTTCTGGAGGCTAAAAGTCTGAAATCAGTGTAGCAGCATGTTCATACTCTCTACAAAACTTGCAGGAGAACGATCCTTCCATGGCTCTTCCAGCCTTTTTTTTTTTTTTTTTTTTTTTTTAGTGGGCTCCTTTTATTTAGGGTTAGGATGAGTATTCAAAAACTGAAGCTTTTTGGAACACCTGGGTGGCTCAGTGGGTTAAGCCTCTGCCTTCGGCTGGGGTCATGATCTCAGGGTACTGGGATCAAGTCCCGAGTTGGGCTCTCTGCTCAGCGGGGAGCCTGCTTCCCCCTCTCCTCTCTCTCTGCCTGCTTCTCTGCCTACTTGTGATCTCTCTCTGTCCATGAATAAATAAAAATATTAAAAAAAACCTGAAGCTTTGTCATAATATGTAGAGGTAGCCATGCATGCATTTTAAGGAAACATATTTATTTTCACCTTGTATTTATGTTAATGAGGTTTGTGCTTCTCCTTGGGTGGATTTTTTTTTTATTTTTTATTTCTTTTCAGCGTAACAGTATTCATTGTTTTTGCACCACTCCCAGTGCTCCATGCAATCCATGCCCTCCCCAATACCCACCACCTGGTTCCCCCAACCGCCCGCCCCCAGCCCCTGCAAAACCCTCAGGTTATTTTTCAGAGTCCATAGTCTCTCATGGTTCACCTCCCCTTCCAATTTCCCCCAAATCCCTTCTCCTCTCTAACTCCCCTTGTCCTCCATGCTATTTCTTATGCTCCACAAATAAGTGAAACCATATGATAATTGACTCTCTGCTTGACTGATTTCACTCAGCATAATCTCTTCCAGTCCTGTCCATGTTGCTACAAAAGTTGGGTATAGCCACAGACATCTAATAACTCGTGGCACCATAATTCCAATTTCTGGCTCTGTCTTCACATGGCATTCCATCTCTGTTTCTTCACATCATCTTCCCTATGCCTCTGTGTCCAAATTTCCCTCCATTTTATGAGGACACCAGTCATATACTATTAAGACCCAGCCTATTGACCTCATTTTAATTTGATTACATCTACAAAAACTATATAAGGTCACATTCTGAGGTACTGGGAATTAGGACTTTGACATATCTTTTTGTGGTAATAAAACTCATAAATAACATGCCCCTTTCTTTATCATCTCAGGGATTCCCATTGTATCTATGTTGATATGCTTGTTTGCATCCCACAAATTTCTAAAACTGTGTTCTTTTTCATTTTTTTCTTGCTCCCTAGACTGGATAAACTTAGCTGACATATGTTCAAGTTCACTGATTCTTCTGTCTGCTTAAGTCTGCCATGGAGGACCTCTCATGAATTTTTAATTTTAGTTATTTTTCCTTATAATTTCAGAATTTCTATTTGATCCTTATGATGTGTATCTCTTTGATACTGTCTGTTAGGTGATACATAATTTTCACACTTTCTTATAATTTTTTAAACATGGTTGCATTTAGTTATTTGTAATTATGTAATAGTTGATTTAATCTTTTTGTCTACTGGGCTATTTCAGGGACAGTTTCTATTTATTACCTTTTTTCTGTGTATGAACCATACTTTTTTTATTTCTTTGTGCATCTCACAATTTTTTTTAAAGATGTTCTTTATTTGAGAAAGAGAGAGAGAGAGAAAGATTGAGAGAATGAGTGGGGGAGGGGTAGAGGGCAAAGCATACTCTGCAGAGCAGGGAGCTGGATGTGGGACTCAACCCCAGGACCCTGGAATCATTACCTGCGCTGAAGGCAGCCACTTAATGACTGAGCCACCCAGGCACCCTCATAATTTTTTAATGAAAATTTCAAATAATATCATAGGGCAAATATGGACATAAATTACCTAATTTTTGTTGTTATAGTCACTGTTATTATTTAGTGATTTCACTTGACTAATTTGACACAGCTCTTATTCTTTGTGATGTAGTTAGCTAATGACCCAATGGAGATTTTCTTAAGTGTCTTGAACCAATAGGTTTTCCAGTCTTTGCCAATGGTCCCTGTGAGTGTGCTGTGGCACACCATAAATGGTATGCTCTGGCAGACAGTTTATAACACGCTTTAGCCTTTACTTCCTGCTTGTGTAGAGCCTCAAGGTCAGGCAGAGATGACAGATGAGGACCTTCTCAGATTTCTCTTGGGCTGATGCATAGCTATTCTCATATGTATTGCCTTTTAAAGTCTCTGAAATCTGTTGAAGATTTTCAAAGTCTCCGTTATAAATCTAATTCCATAATTGTCTTTTTTTAAGTTTGTGGCCAGCTTTTCTGGTATCACCTCAAGCACCTATGTTGTTAAACAATTACAACTTGATTGTTTTCAACCAATGCATTAGGGCTATTCATAGAGTCATATTTGAGTCACATTAAATAAACTCAAGCCTTGAGAATGGAGTTTTTCAGGGATCTCCCAGATACATCAAATGGTGACAACTCTGAGAATGGGCTTTTGGGGGAGTTCTAAATCCATTCTGTCCTCCTCTGTGGCTCCTGTGATTATGATTTTCACAGCTCTGGGAATTGCAAGGCTATCAGTTTTCAGAGTTGTTAAAGATAGAGGTGGGGGCGGTGAGAATAGGCAAGTTCAAATGTCACAAAGATCATCTTACTGAGATTTAGCCAATTATCTTGAATAAAAGCCCCGTGGATTGCTGTAAGTCTTTGCTTAATTTATAGAGTTCTGGAAAAGTTGATTTGGATAATTTTTGCTAGTATTCTCCTTATTCTTATTGAGGAGCAGGTTTTAGGAGGTCTTTATTCTGCCATTCTAGAAGTGTTTTTTAATGAATTCTTTTTCTCAAATAATCACTTTGATGACTACATTTTCTAGTTTCATTTCCATATAAGGATAAACTTGTTATTTTGACTAGCATGGTATATATCCCAAGTCTTTTATGACCCATATTTATTTATTTTTTTAATATAAATTTTTAAAAAATTTATTTATTTTCAGCATAACAGTATCATTATTTTTTCACCACACCCAGTGCTCCATGCAATCCGTGCCCTCTATAGTACCCACCACCTGGTATTTATATAATCTGTTTGTGAAAAGAAAACATTACCCATTGCATTGTGAATTTTTATAGTTACCCTGTTAGAATTTGGCTTAAACTTACTATGTGGGTAACTTTCTTCCCCCCTACACAGTGTCACTTTTGAGTTTTCAGTTTGTCTGATTGCATGTGTGACTCTGTTTTACATGGGAAAATATCTTATAAATATCATATATCTTATATATCCTATATAAGCATATTTTATCTTATATCTTATGTAAATAAATATAAATATCTTATAAATAGTAAACGTAAATACTAACTAATGAATTCCTGAGTTTGGTCATGGCATCCCCAGTAATCAGAATGAATAAAGCATGAAAAAATGTTCTGACTTTGGTTACTCTGCTCAGAATTAGGCTTGTCTAGAGAGGCAGACGATGCAATAATTGCCTTAAAAAAGAGATTAAAATGGTATGGCCATCTGTATAACTGTGCTATACCTCAGTGGAAAAATGGCTAAATCCAGAAATTTAGAACAAAAGCCCTTTTCACATGAATCCTGTCTAGAACATGTTAGGAATCTCAAACCAAAATGTATCCTTCTCTCATCATTCTCACTTGTTCTCTTTATAAATATTTAATATTGAAATAAACTTCCTCCTTCCTATGACTTCAGATCTTCCATGATCAAGTGAGATTTATTCCTGGGTTGCAAGGGTGGTTCAACAATTATAAGTCAATCAACATGATATGCCATGTTAATAGAAGAAAGGATTAGGATCATATGGTCCTTTCAATAGATGCAGGCAAAGAATTTGATAAAGTACAACATCCATTCATGATAAAAGTCCTCAACAATGTAGGCTTAGAGGGAACATACTTCAACATAACATAGGCTATATATGGAAAACCACAGCTAACTTCATCCTCAATGCAGAAAAATTGAGAGCCTCTTTCCCCTAATCTCGAGAACTAGACCAAGATGTCCACTCTGACCACTTTTATCCAGCGTAGTATTGGAAGTCCTAGCCACAGCAATCAGACAGCAAAAAGAAATAAAAAGTAATCCAAATTGGTAAGGAAGAAGTAGCAATTTTACTATTGGTAGATGACATGATACTCTGTATAGAAAACCCAAAAGACTCCACCAATAAAACGGCTAGAACTCTATTCACCTTAAAATTTTTCCCATTTTAACATTACTTACAACCTCACAACAAAGCCATAATTATATGGTTTATTCACTATTTTTTTAAAAATTGTTTCTCTCCCTTCATTAAACTCTACATGGGGAGAGATCTTTGTTTTCTTTACTGATACAGCCCAAACTGAGACAGTGTTTAATATATAGGGCATACTTAATAAATATTTATTGAATAAATAAATGTATTAAAATGGAAACCTTGTGGAGTGCCTGGGTGGCTCAGTTATGTATAGTGGCTCAGGTATAGTGTATGCTTTCAGCTCAGGTCATGATCTTGGGGTCGTGGGAGGGAGTCCCACATCAGGCTTCCCACTCAGCAGGATGCCTGCCTCTCCCTCTGCCACACACCCCACCCCCCCGCTTGTGTTCCCTCTCTCACTGTCTCTCTCTGTGTCAAACAAATAAAATCTTGGAAAAAAAATAAAATGGAAAACTTGAAGTGATGGTCACAGCCTAGGTATTCCTGTTAAATTGATCATTTTCTCTAAGTGTCTATGAAGGTACTAATGCTGTGTGAACTAAACCCTTTCCTTTATATCTTATCCAATCAAGAAATTGCAGAGATTTTTTGCCATACTTTTGCCTGGATGCAGTTTTGCCAGTAGGAGCCATTTCGGGATATATTTAGGATCTAGCCCCTGTATGATGTATGTTTGTCATTCACTGTATCTTTGACAAACTGGGTGATACTGATAGGTAGTAATAAGAGTGTTCATCTGAGTCTGATTTACCACATCTAAAGTCTAAACTGTCATGACAACAGTTTATACTATCTGGGCAGCTGGTATATATTTTTTCTATTTAAATTATTTTAGTTTAAATTTCACATCTGTAGCCAACTGGTTTAACTCTGATTAATCTGTCTGTAACAGAGAACCTAGAATTCTTGAAAGCTTTCAGCTTTGTAAATAATTGTGTCCCAGGGCATACTCTGAGCTCCCATGTGAAGGCATTACCTACTTCTTCTCTGCACAGTTTACAAAGAAAAATCACAACATTTTAGTACTGTGACTTTGCTTTTGGCTAAGGGGTTAGCCTTAGACTTTACCAGTAAGAAGGTCCCTGACACTCTGTTTACAGCTTATTTTGTCACATTTTCTAGTATTTCAGAAATATTTCCCATTTGTGTGAAAATCGAAAACCAGAAATTATTTTCTTTAGTTCCTTTTGCCTTTTTAGTTGTCAGCTCAACAAGTTACTCCTTACATAAAAATTCCCAGACATTTGTGCCACCCAGGTATACAACATATTGGCTACTGTTGCTAAGTCCCCTCACAGAACAGGAAATGAAATGCATGAGACCACAACTGTTGGTGGAGTGTATATTAATTCTCTAGAAAGGCAACTATGCATATTATAAATGAATAAAGAATTCTAAAGGTAATTATAGTTAAATATAAAAGAATAAAGAATTCTAAAATCAGAAATTAAATGTTAATTGACACCTGGGACTATGGTACCAAGCCTTTAAAATGTTTTTAAACATAATGGTTCTACACATCTGATAATGATTACAAAAGAGATTTGGCTCCCTTTCAAAGAAGTGAAACAGGCCTGTTTTCCTATAGGTTATGTGACTGCAGGTATAGGTGAAGAACAAAAAGCAGTCCTCCAGTAGTGGTTCTTAATGAGGGCCATATCACCATTTAGTGGACATTTGAGAAATGTGTAGGGGGTGTATTTTGGTCATTATAATGATAGAGATTCCATGCTGTATTTAGGGGGTGGAGGTTAGGAGATCTAGAAGTTATGCAGTGTGTGCACACAGCAAAGAATTGCTTTACCTTCTGCATGGTTTTCAGCTATAGTCACTGAGTCATATAGGAAAAAATCTATTTGAAATTACTTGAACCTAGAACCTAATGATTTGGGAATTTGGATTTAATATATATTTTCATAATTAAAGATCTTGACCTTGTAAAGATACGGCAACTAACAGTTTGAGTCACCTTGGATCAAAAAGAATGGATTAAAATGGTGAGAAAAAAACCCCAAATGATCGGAGCTGGTTTGCTCTGGCATATCACAATTTAGGCTGAACAGTTGAATTGTTGAATTTCATTTGAATATAGCTTTCAAATAATACAAATAACTTTCAAAAAACATAAAACAAAGACAGGATTTCGCATTTGGACATACACAGAATGAAAGGTAGTGAAATTTAGGAAATATTTCAAATAGGAGCAACCTAAATTTTTCACCTTTTCTCTCCATACCAAATGAAGAGTGGTTGAGCTTTAATCTAGTTTCTGGTTCTAGGCTATTAAAATCAGCACAAAACTTTATAAAATGATATATTATATCTATCAATACCTATCTTTCCTATTTCCTTAGCATCTGCCACAACTTTTGCATTGCCTAAGAATATTATGATGTTCACCCACACTAATTTCTCCTCTTTTTTTTTAACCTCCCACAGCCTTTATTATTTGTACCAAGATTTTTGTTTTTGTTTTTGTTTTTGAAAGATTTATTTATTCGTTTGAGAGAGAGAGTGGGGCAGGGGATGGCATAGAGGGAGAGAGAGAGAATCTCAAGCAAACTCCCACTGAGCAGAGCCCAACATGGGCTCTCATGACCCTGAGATCATGACCTGAGCCGAAATCAAGAGTTGGATGTTTAACCAACTGAGCCACCCAGGTGTCCCTTTGCCAGGCTTATTAACACTTGATTACATTGTGCCTTTTATTATTCTAATGATTCATATTTGTGAGGTTTTTCTCCTTCTGTCTGAAGAAAATATTGACACTATTTGTATTATGAAGAGGGCTTAGATAGGAATGTGAATGTGGATGCCAATATTTATGGAGGTCCTGATCATTTGTCTTGTTTTATGTTCCAGAATCATGTAATTGTCTCCATGCTTTGTAAATTAATCAGGCGTGTACACATTCTTCCCTATTCAATGAACATTTAAAAATATTTTGATTCTCCATAATGCTTGTCTAATGCTATTTTAATCCTTATCTCAGATCTTACTCCAAAGGACTTGTGATATAAGACTGTCCCAACATCAAAATGATCTAAGGGGACTGAAGTAGCTATGACTGAATGTGCAGAGTAGCTCTGCACACTTCATCTTTGCACTATTTTTCTGTAATTGAAGCAACCTCTCTATGGGTCAAGTTCACCCACCTAGGCTTTTTCTTTGGTCTGGTTTCTATTCTGTATACATGGTGTTAATACAGGTCACATCAGGAAAGAAGCTTACCATGTCTGTGATAAAACCTGATGGATTTTAGTTTGACATGGTTACCCTGGAATTGCTGCTTTCAAATACTATTGTGGTAAAAGGGAACTGAAAATGGAATGCCTCCAGAATTCGCTCTGAAAAATTTTCAGGTGTTAGTGAGGTTATTTGACAATAGGCTCTACATACTTCAATTTATATCACATCACTTTCATAGCAAAGGTAAATGTGAGATGTGAGGTAGTCCTAAGTAGATGATCTACAAATCTTAGTGAATCTATATTTTCCATAAACAATTCATGAATTTGCAAAATTATAAGTGAATAAAAGATACATTTAAAATGCAAGATACATGAGTGGATTTTAACTTCACAGAGTATGAAATTTCACTAATATAATTTTAGATTCTACATTTCAACTAATCTTTAAGAAAATATCAGTTGTTGAATTTTAGTGTAGTATCAAATAATACAATTATCACTGGGTGTGGTGAAAAAATAATGATACTGTTATGCTGAAAATTAATAAATAAAAAAATACAATTATCTAAAAATGTTTATAAATTATTCTTCCCTTTTTCCAACTATGTATCTGCATTAGAACACAGTTTCTTCAAATACTTCAACCGAGACAAAAAAGAGCAGTAGATCAAATGAAGAAGCAGATATGAGAATTCAACTATCTTCTATCAATCCAGACATAGAAGAGATATTCAAAAATGTTAAGCAGTGCCACACTTCTCATTATTTTTTACTCTTTTGGAAAAGATATGTCTTATAATATGTTAATTATATAACATATAATGAGTTCACTATTTTTTGAGTTAATATACATTTTTAAAATGTTTTAGTCTTCCTCAAAGATGGCAAAGAGCAATAGATATATAAACAAAAGCTTTTGAGAGTCCTCAATAATTTTTTTTTGAGAGTCCTCAATAATTTTAAGAGTGCAAAGGGATCCTGAAGTAAAAAATGCATAGAAACTGCTACCATAGTGGAAGTGGAGGGACAGATTGCCTCAGTATAATCTGAAACTTAACTGATTCAGTGCTAGTTTGCCTTATTTGAAAGGCTTAGTCTGCCCACAGTTTGGCCTTATTTCTCAGGTTTAGCCCTCCAGGCATCACAACTGACAACCCTTTCTTCCTCCCTAGGGCTCTTTTTCCTTAGTGTGTCTTGACTTTTCAATTTTCACACCAAAATCTTTGCTTTTTTTCTTCATAGCTTTTTGCTTATCTTCTACTCCTACTCTAATACCTTAATTTAGCAAATGCTTCAGAGAGAAAACTGCTGATTATTGGTCTGACTTATTATGACCTCAAGGATCTTAGCTTTTCAGTTCCTGGATTCCTTGTTAGTCCTGGTTTCTAATATTATTTCTTTCCAGAATTATGGCCTTCTCTGCCTCTTCGCTTCCACCTCTACCCTGCTACTCATTCCCCATGCAATGATTTAGTAAATGACCAGAAAGGAAAAGCAGTGTGTACAAATTTTTTTCAACACATTAAAATTCCCCTCTTCACATCTGGCACCTCAAGTCTTTTTTGCAGCAGGAAGTCTCTAGCATTTTCAAACAAATAGTTTGTTTCTTATCTGGATTTTCTACTTCGTTCTGCAAGAGTCTGTTCCTTATTGTGAAGTGCTTGATAAATTTTCTTACTCATTTTTCTGGCAGCTTATCTGTATTTTTCTTATTAATTTCTAAGAGTTATTTCTACATGTTTGGTATTAATATATGTATTTCAAATCTTTTTTCCACTCTGGGGCTTTTTCTTTCATCGGCTAATGGAGTCATTTGATGAAGTTAAGTTTTAATTTTAACGTAATCAAATTCATTTACAAAATTTAACTGTACCTGATTTAATTTAAATATTTTTGAGGTAGTCAAAAAAGAGAAAAAGGAAATGAAGGAAAAAGAAAGAAATGAAAAAGGAAAAGCAGCAGGACTAAACTCCATAGGGGAGAAAAATTGTCAGCATTTCAGTTTTCACTTCTACATTTGTGTTGGTAAATACAGATCTTGGAAGAGAAAGATCACCATTTTGATACGTGGATCTGTTTGTTTAAAGGTATCCTATTGTCCTTTCCTCTTTACTACACATTTTTTAGAAAACAATTTTTTGAGTGCTAAAGTTGTCATTTATTCTGTTTTTCAACCTCCCACAATGCGGGCCAAAGAAGTCATCAAAATATTTGTCAGTTAATTCCTCTTCTGTTACTTTGGAATCTTGTAATATATAAAGGAGCCTAAGACCAGATAAGGTACCCCTAATATACTCAAAGAACATTCAGGAGTGGAAATAAGTTTCAGTTAGTGTTCCATCTTCAAATGATTGAGAGCTGACTGTAGTGCTGCATTAGGGTTCTAAAACCCTATTTGAGTTCAGCAGAAAAGAATAGCATGATCAATTAATGGTGTCAACATAGTGATGAAAGGATCTGTTCTCCAACACAAGTTTTTTAACCTTTTAAAAAGATTTATTTATTGTAGAGAAAGAGTGCAAGTGAGGGGAGAGGCAGAAGGAGTGGGAAAGAGAGAATCTCAAGCAAACCAAATGCTGTGTATAGAGTCGAGCCTGGGCTCAGTCTCAAAACCCTGGAGATTGTGACCTGAGCCGATATCAAGAGTTGAGTGCTTAACTGACTGAGCTGCCCAAGTACCCGCAAAACAATTTTTTTCTTTTACTTTGCTACAAACTTAGTTAAGGTTTTTTATTACCAATAAAAAGCCACATCACCTCAATTTTCTGTTTCTTCTGATTTCTGCTTGGATTCTTAAATGCAAAGTCTCAGTGTGTTTTATCTTAACTGCTAGGAAGTGGAAGACTTAAACTCTGCACTGAAATCACTTCTCTTCCAGATCAAGAGTCTCTTCATATCAAACATAAGCATTTCCATTGTTGTCCTTTTCCTTATTCATTTAGCAAATATTGAAATGTCATATGCCAAAAGTCAGGCCAACTTCTAGGTAGTAGGAATAAAGTACTGAAAAAAAAAATGTACCTTTGGGAAACTTACATTTTAGTAGGGAAGAAAGATAATTCACATAATAACAAGTAAAAAGTAGTATATTAAATAGTGGGAAGT
Organism: Mustela nigripes; assembly: GCF_022355385.1. Classification (NCBI taxonomy): domain Eukaryota; kingdom Metazoa; phylum Chordata; class Mammalia; order Carnivora; family Mustelidae; genus Mustela; species Mustela nigripes. Next base: position 27,716,623 of record NC_081575.1, on the reverse strand, counting down.
ATTAAGCAGGAAAAATTAAGCCAATTTTCTGATAAGGGTAATTGAATTGTCACTGGGTTCTCAAATTTTAGATAGCCTAAACACAGTGGTCCTCATTGAGAAAATAATTTGGGAATAAAAGTATAGAGGAAATATGAGTACTAGTCATGTACACATCTGGGCTAGGAACCTTCTAATACAGAACGGATCCCAAAATGACTGAAAACGAGTAAGAATAAAGTAGTAAAAATACACAATCAGAGAGCTAATGGAGCCAGATTACGTAAGGCTTTATAATTTTAGTACTTTGGCTTTTACTCTGGGTGACAAGAGCGAGACAGAAATCCACTGGACAGTTTTGAGCAGAAAAATAACATGATTTTGCTTATGTTTTAACAACATTACTTTGTTTGTTGGGTTGAAAATGTACCTTTGGGAAACTTACATTTTAGTAGGGATGGCAGGAGGTCTAGATGAGAAGTTGAAAGACTAGCTAGAAGGCTGTTTTACTAACAAAAGCAAATGATGATGGTTGCTAAAATCAAGCTAATGGCTGTGTCAGTGGCAAGAAGTTATTTAATTCTAGATCTATTTTAAAGATGGTACTGACAGGATTTGCTGGCAGTCTGGAGTGTAGAGTGAGGAAAAGAAAAGGACACTAGCATTTTATCTGGAAAAAAAATAGTGGAATAGTGGAATAGTGAAATAGTGGAATAACCATTAATATATACAACCTAGATATCTGGACTATTATAGCAAAAGCACAAGTTTTTGTTATAAGACTGCAATAGTAGCTGCTTTGGGGTTGAGGGGGAATAACAGAGGGTCAAACAGTTTGAAGTTTCTATTAGATACTCATGAGCCCAGGGTAGGATAGGAACAGAGATGAGAAGCAAAATTCAGATCTATCTCACCATTCTGCTTTCAGATAAATCTCCATTAAATCTTCTTTCCACTAACATGATATGAATCAAGTCTTTCTCTTTCTATCTAAAACAAATAAATAAATCTTCAAAAAAATAAAACCTGCCTTGGTACAAGTAATAAAATCTGTGGGAGGTTAAAAAAAAAGGAGAAATTATTTTAGGTCAACATCATAATATTCTTAGACAATGCAAAGTTTTTGGGAAATAGCATTAGACAGGCATTATGGAGAATCAAAATGTTTTTAAATATTCATTAAATAAAGAAGAATGTGTATACGCCTTGTTAACTGACAAAGCATGGAGACAATTACATGATTCTGGAACATAAAACAAGGCATATGAAATAGCATTCAACAAACAAAGAGAATTACCCAGGGGAAAAATGCAATGTAAAACAAAAATGCTTTGGGCAATATCAATTTCTTGCCCTCAATAAAACCTCAGAAGAAGTGGACTCCTTGTATTGATGTGGGTAAATATGATATCTTATAAAAGACTAATAGAAGTTATAAAATTTGTCTGCAGAAACCACAAGAGAGGTAAGAAACTAATAATGCCATAGTAGAATTTGAAACAATATTGAAATTATTAAGGAGTATCAGTATTAAAGAAGAAAGAATTCATGGGTTAGAGGACAAATATGAGTATCTCTCAGAACTCAAGGAAAAGAAAAAGAAATGAAAGTGTGAAAAGAACAGTAAATATAGAAGTTGGGGAAAAGAGATACAGTTACAGGAAGAAAAAGGAAGAAAACATTAATAGGACAAAAGAAAAAAAATTGATACTGGATTGAGAAATCTGTCTGTATGAATTGATTGTACTCATTAAATATCATACAAAATTAATAATGATACACACCTTTGGTTATGTAAAAAATTTTGGATGAAGGAAAAAATATATAAATATCCAGGCAAGGGAAGAAGCACATTACTTATAATGAAAGAAATTAGGTCAATCTCAAACATTTATGGAGATATTAAATGTAACAATAGAATTAAGTAAGAGCTATAGTTTTGAGAAAATAAGTTTATAGCTAAAGGATTATATACCCCATCAAGCAAGTAAAGATGGTATTTCTATTACTTTCATACTTTCATTTTCAGCTTAACCCTTCCCTGGAAAAAAGATGTGCCCTAGAGACCAAGAAATGATATATAAAATAAAGCATTTGACAAAATTCAACATCCCTTCATGATAAAAACTCTTAATAACTTGGGTAATAGAATGAACATAACTCAACATAATAAAGGCCATATATGACAAACCAACAGCTAACAATCATACTCAGTGGTGTAATCTTTCCCTCTAAGATCAGGAACAAGAGAAAGGCACTCATTCTTCCCACTCTTATTCAACATAGTACTGGAAGTCATTGCCAGAGCAACTAGGTGAGAAAAAGAAATAAAAATCACCCAATTGGAAACGAAGAAGTAAAGTCTTTGATAATGGCATGATCTCACATAAACAAAACAAAACAAAAAACCTAAAGACTCTACCAAAAAATTCTAACTCCTAATAAACTAATTCAGTAAAATTACAGGATACAAAATCAGCATACAAAAATGTGTTTCATTTCTATACAATAACAATGAACTATCTGAAAAAGAAATAAAGAAAACAATCCAATTTACAATAGCATCAAAAATTATAAAATAAAACTAAATTTAACAGAGAAGTTGAAAAATCTGTATATTGAAAGCTATAAGATATTGAGGAAATAAATTGAAGTAGACACATAGAAATGGAAAGATATCCAGTATTCATGTATTGGAAGAGTTAATATTGTTAAAATGTCCATACTTCCAAAAGCCATCTATTCAATGCAATCTCTATGAAATTCCAAAAACATTTTGCACAGAAATAGAAAAAATCAACCTAAAATTCTGTGGAACCACAAAAGTCCTCAAATAGCCAAGCCAAAGCAATCTTGAGAAGAACAAAGCTGGAGGCTTTGTGTGATCACTTCCTGATTTCAAACTATATTACAAAGCTATAATAATCAAAATAGTATGGTACTGGCATTAAAAACAAACAGAGCAATGGAACAGAATTGAGAACCCAGAAACCCCCCACATGGATGATTAACTAATATTTGACAAGGGAGCTAAGAATACCCACAGGAAAGAGACTATCTTTTCTGCACATGTACAAGAATGAAACTGGAGGCTTATTTTATACCACTCACAAAAATTAACTTTGATTAAGGGTTTAAATATTGGGTCTGAAACCCTAAAGTTCCTGAAATAAAAAATAGGGAACAAGCTATTTGACTTTGGTCTTGGCAATCATTTTTTGGATATGACACCAAAGTATGAACAACAAAAGCAAAAATCAACAAGTGGAACTGCATCAAACTGAAAAGCTCCTGCATACCAAAGAAACAATCGACAAAATGAATAGGCAATCTATGGAATGAGAGAACATATTTGCAAAGCCTGTATTGGATAGTTAATATCCAAAATATATAAAGAACATACAATTCAATAGCAAAAAAAATACTTTAAAATCTGATTAAAAAATGGACAGAGGAACTGAATAGACATTATTCCAAACACACACAAAAACGGCCAACAAATAAGTGAAACCATATGATAATTGACTCTCTCTGCTTGACTTATTTCACTCAGCATAATCTCTTCCAGTCCCGTCCATGTTGTTACAAAAGTTGGGTATTCATCCTTTCTGATGGAGGCATAATACTCCATAGTGTATATGGACCACATCTTCCTTATTCATTCGTCCGTTGAAGGGCATCTTGTGGAGCATAACAAATACCATGGAGGACAAGGGGTGTTAGAGAGGAGAAGGGAGTTGGGGTAAATTGGAAGGGGAGGTGAATCATGAGAGACTATGGACTCTGAAAAACAATCTGAGGGATTTGAAGTGGCGGGGGGTGGGAGGTTGGGGTACCAGGTGGTGGGTATTAGAGAGGGCACGGATTGCATGGAGCACTGGGTGCGATGAAAAAATAATGAATACTGTTTTTCTGAAAATAAATAAATTGAAAAAATTAAAAAAAAACGACCAACAAATACGTGGAAAGGATTTTGATATAACTAATCATCAGGGAAATGCAAATCAAGATCAGAACAAGATATAGTCTCATATCTGTAAGAATGGGTTTGAAGGGGCAGGGGGTGGGAGGTTGGGGGAACCAGGTGGTGGGTATTATAGAGGGCACGGATTGCATGGAGCACTGGGTGTGGTGAAAAAATAATGAATACTGTTACGCTGAAAATAAATTTAAAAAATTTAAAAAAAAGAATGGCTATTATCAAAATAACAGGAGATAACAAATGCTGGCAAGGAGGTGGAGAAAAGGGAAGCCTTTACTAAAGGATCTAGTGTAAGTTAGAGAGCCACTGTGGATGGAAAACAGTATGGAGGTTCTTTAAAACATTAAAAAAATAGAACTAGTATATATTCTAGCTATTCTACTTCTGGGTATATATCTGAAGAAGTTAAAATTGCTGTTTTAAAGAGATATCTGCACTTCCATATTCATTACAGCATTTTTAATGATAACCAAGACATGGAAACAACCCAAGTGCCCACCAAAAGATGAATAAAAAAAGAAAATATGTGTGTGAGTGTGTGTGTATGTAGAGAGAGAGATACACACACAATGGATTATTATTTGCCCATAAAAAAAGAAGGAAATCCTGTTTTGTGACAAACACCAATGGACCTTGAGAGCATTATTTCAAGTGAAATAAATCAGACAGAGAAAGCCAAACTTGTATATTCTTACATTTATGTGGAGTTTTAAACATTACAGTCATAGAAACAGTGAATAGAATGGTGGTTTCCAGAGGATGAAAGGTGGGAAAAATGGGGAGATGTTGGTCAAAAGCTACAAATTTTCTGTTATAAGATGAATAAGTTCCTAGTATTTAATGTACAGCGTGGTTACTATACTAACAATAATGTATTGTATACTTGAAAGTTGCTATGAGACTAGAGCTTTAATATCCCCACCATAACAACAACACGTGGTAATTATGTGAGATGAAGAATGTGTTAACTAATCTTATTGTGGTAAACATTTTGCAATATATATGTGTATCGAATCATCATATTGTGTACTTTAAACTTACTCAATGTTATATGTCAATTATATGTCAGTGAAGCTGAAAATAAGAATCATTATGAAAACTTTGGTAGTAAGGAAAATGCAAAGCTGAAGAATTGTGTCAAAACAGTAGCTGTAATTATGATTAGTAAACTTAATTTACATGATAAAAATTCTTGAAAGACATTGTAAAAATAATTTAACCATAAGAGATGAAAAGTGGAAAAAGAAGAGAAATGTTAATTTTCTTTTCCTATGAAATAGGAGTGTATAGATAGTTTTATTCTTGATGTTGGTAATTAAGTTTTTGAAAACTTACTTGAATTTATATTTCTCTTAAAAGAGCAAATAGAATAATTGAACTCAAACACCTTATGCTCAATTAAAGCAGAATATAAATCTTGTATATAATTAAACAGGCAATGAGAAAAACAACACATCCTTTGTCAGCATATTAACAAAGAAAACAAAAGAAAGAGCAGAAAATATATTTAATTAAATTCAGAAGCAAAATGGCTAAAAGTAAATTTGAAAATATAATTTGTGACAGTGACTGTAAATAATTGAACCTCTCTGTTAAAATATAGAGATTCAAATAAGGATTTAAAAAATGTACTTCATAAGAACAAAAGCTAAAATGAAGTGATTCAGAATTGTTAAAATTTGCAATAACTAAACAAAGCAGAATCAGGCATCATAAATTAATATCATAGAAAGTAAAATTTATTATAAGAAGCATTAAATGATAGAGGGTTATTGTTTATTAATGAGGGATCAAAGTACATATACTGAAATACTGTTTAAAAAAATCCAAAGATGAGGGGCACCTGGGTGGCTCAGTGGGTTAAAGCCTCTGCCTTTGGCTTGGGTCATGATCTCAGGGTCCTGGGATCAAGCCCCACATCGGGCTCTCTGCTCAGCGAGGACTCTGCTTCCCCCCTCTCTCTCTGCCTGACTCTCTGCCTACTTGTCATCTCTTTCTTTCAAATAAATAAAATCTTTTTTTAAAAATCCAAAGATGAAGTGGCAAAAAAAGAAAAACATTAATAGAGGATTATTTAAATAGTAGTTTAAAATTAAAACATAATATTAAGAATTTAAAATATGGGGGTGCCTGGGTGGCTCAGTGGGTTAAGCCTCTGTCTTTGGCTCAGGTCATGATCCCAGGGTCCTGGGATCGAGCCCCACATCGGGCTCTCTGCTCAGCAGGGAGCCTGCTTCCTCCTCTCTCTCTGCCTGCCTCTCTGCCTACTTGTGATCTCTCTCTGTGTCAAATAAATAAAAATCCTTTTAAAAAAAGAATTTAAAATATGGAGGTGTTGATAATTTTATCATTCACAATGTGTATGTAAAATTTTTGCTTAAGGGAATAAACATTCTTTTCAAGTATGTAAGGAATATTTATATATTGATCATAAATTTCAAAAAGTAGAAATTGTAGTCTCCATCCATTTAGAAATCACTATAAAATGTGAAGCCAAGGCTATAAATAATCTATTCAGTAAAATGAGTAAATAATTTTTGAATCAAAGAATAAGTCAAAATTTTAATTACCAACTCATTGAGTAATAATGGGAGTTCTTTCCTTCTTCCCTTTTCCTTCGCTTCCTTTCTTTTTTCATATTTTTTCTTTTCCCTCCCTTCTTTTCCCCACACTTCCTTCCCTTCCATTCCATTAACAATTCAGTCCTAAAGCTACTAGGTGGGACACAGCAAGATAGGCATAGGTGTTGATAGTTTGTGTTGGATGGGAGCATGGTGGATTAGTGCTGGGCATCAGATCCTGAATGAAATGAAGACATCCCGATTGAGGAGTAATTAAGCATTAAATGTGAGAGCCTAAGTGAAACGAAATGAGCATTCATGAGGGAGATGATCTAAGCTGTGGATCCATGGTGAGTCAGAGTCTAGAGAGTTTTAGAAGGGTTTCTATAAGGAAGAGGATGTGGAGTACTAAAGTCAGAAAAAGCTAGGGATGGTGTCCATAATTGAGGTGGCACAATGTATAGCATATAAGAGCCTAGCAGAATAAGCAGGGTATCTATGAGAGGGAGTGGTCACACAAGGTAAGAAAGGTATCTGCATGGGAAAAGTGTTTGAATTCAAGACATCAGAGACAGTGTAGTGTAAAGAAGTATGAGAGTGGGGGAGCTGCCTGACTTTAGGAGACAACGATAGCAGGGTGAGGATGATACCTGGTTAGGTCAGTGGTGGAAGAGGAAAAGAGAGATTGGTTACATGTAATTCAATAGATCAAATAAATAAGTATTTTAAGGATAATGGAAGCCAAGCTTCTCACCATTGTAGTAAAGATTTACAAATATGGAGAGTAAGAGAATTTGAAGGAACTCTCTGATGTTGGGTTGGAATTGGGAGTAGCAACTTGAATTTAGAGTTTTCCATATAGAGAGATATAAATTATATGTTTGTGTTTGTATAGGTATATGTGTGTTTATGTGTGTGTGTGTGTGTCTGTGTGTGTGTGTTTCTTATAAATATATCCATGTGTTCCACAGTTCTGAACACTGAGAGGCTGGGATCAGTACCACCTAATAGCAATGAGCACATCAAGTTCCCAGATCTTTCCTAGTATGTAATATTTTTTATTAAAATAATTCAGGTTTTATTTGAGAAGTAGCAGATTCCATGCTAGAAAAGAGAAGGTAAAAGACCAACCTGGAACCACTCAAAGAATAATAGGCTTATGGACATAACAGATTCAATGGGTTTCCACTGGCCAAACTGGGGACAATCTGGTATTAAAATAAATAATAATAGTAATGGAATAAAATAGGAAACCACAGTTTCAGAATGTGACTTATTTGGTTGTATAATGAAATGTGTCAACACTCAAAAGATCTGCAAAACTCAATGAACTATCATTTTACAAATGATTTTATGGCATCATGTGTGGGTAAAGGACCCATTCAAAGTGTAAGATGGACCAATGGATTTTAATGTAACATAGCACAAAAAGTTTACCGGTATGGAATCTGATTTGACATTACAACTAAGTTTTAAGAAATGATCACTTGTTGAATTTCAATATACAATCAAAGAAAAATATCTGAAAAGGCAGTTAATATTCTCCTCCCTAACATTTTATGTAAGGACTTATTTATGTAAGGACAGATTTTCTTTACATATTTTGATAATCAAAATCAAAATAAGTTACAACATGTTGGAACATAGAAAAACATACAAGTCCAGCTATATTTCCATAAATTAGGTAGTATAGAGGTTACAAAAGTTTAAAACAATGCCCTTTTTCTCACTAAATATTTTTATTTTGGAAAACAATAATTTTTATTAAAAATATGTTATTTATGTTAAATGTAATGTTACAAGTGAATAAATCAATATTCTAATATTCTAAGTACTGCTCAGTTTTTTTTTTAGGTTGGTATTATAACATTTATTAAAATAATGCTATGGGTTAATAGAAACAGCAAAGAACCAAAGAATTAAAATGCAAGCTATGTAAAATCCCAACTAAAACCCAAAAGTGTCTAATGTATTCATTCATTAGCTAACTAAAAGCCCAAGAAAGACAAGACACCCAATATAATAAAGTACTGCAAAACAATTGGCAATTTTCAGTTATCAAAATTGTGGATTCGGCATTTTGCTCAGTTTTAATTTCAAGTGTTCAAATAGACATAATCCACATAAACCAAACCTTTATGGGATCTTTAATTTTTTAGAATTTCTTTTTTTAAAGATTTTATTTATTTATTTGAGAGAGTGAGGGAGAGAGAGAGCATGAGCAGGGAGGAGGAAAAAAAGGAGAGGGAGAAACAGACTCCCCACTGAACAGGGAGCCCTTCTTGGGGCTCGATCCTGGGACTCTAAGATCATGACCTGAGCTGAAGGTAGACACCCAATCGACTGAGCCACCCAGGCACCCCTGTAAAGGGATTTCTGACACCAAAATGTTTGAGGACTATTGGACTGGGAAAGTATAGTATCCTTGCTGGCCTTGAAAGCCCAGTTAAGATATGTGGTCAGTCTGTCCTGTTTTCCTTCAGCCATGTTCAATGGCAAAAGTGTGTGCATAAGTTGATCATGATTTTTCTTTTTCTTTTTCTTTTTTTAAGATTTTATTTATTTATTTGAGAGAGAGAGATAGCAAGAGAGAGCACAAGTGGAGAGGAGAGGGAAGAGCAGGCTCTCTGCTGAGCAGAGAGCCCAGTGTGGGACTTGATCCCAGGACCCTGGGATCATGACCTGAGCTGAAGGCAGCCACTTAAATGACTGAGCAACCTAGGGGCCCCAGACATGACTTTTCTAAGCAAAAGCTTTTAAAGTGTATTAAAAAGGAGTGCTTGTTACTTGTAATGAGTGAATATAGAACTAAATCTGGGTAATGAGTGAAAAGAGATAATCAAGGTGGTGAGAGTTGGAGTTTCTAAAATGTTCAAGGCTTGCTGAAGTATGGAAAAGAAAACTGGCAATATAGGTATGGTAGTCAGAGCATGGAATTAATTAAAATAAAGTTATGAAAATGTTATAGTTCTTGATAATAAGTCTGTGATATGATCATGGCCATGAGTGTTGGAGAAACAGCAAAGAAGAAGGTCACCGAAGAAAAGAAAGTCAACGGGCACTGGGGTAGCTCAATAAGTTGAGCACCCGACTCGATTTTGGCTCCCGTGTGATCTCAGGGTCCTGACATCGAACCCCACGTCTGGCTCCCCATGGAGTCTGCTATCCCTGTCCCTATCCCTCTGTCCCTTCTCCAAATTCTGCCCATGCATGCACTCTCTAAAATACATGCTACATACATACATACATAAAATCTCTTAAAAAGTTATAAAAAGGGGAAGGTCAGGAACTGGGAAACTTGATAGAAGAACAACTTATATATTAAATTTGCCAAAATTGAAGCAAGAATAATATTGGAAATAGTGACAATGAGACTGACTCTAAAATCATTGAGAAATTTGTCTTTGTGGGGGGCAGTGATGTAGTATTTGGTAGATGACACAAACAATAAAAAGCAAAGCATGGTATAGTGTGATGGCATGAGATTCAAAGGTGATTAATAAATAATGATTAAATAAAGAATGGCATATTGAGGTGATGGCATATTAACCACAATTATTTTACAAAATGGCATTCAACAGCATGGGGAAATATTTATGTAAGTAGAGAAAAGATTATGTAACAGTTATCTTTTTATGATTCTAGTTTAGTAACATACACAAAATAACTACACTAGAGTACACATACATGTGAGAATTGACAGAAAGTAAAAAAAAGACTCCAAACCTACACACCAAAATTCACATGTCAATTAAGTCTTAGGAATTATAATTTCTTTGTACTATGTTATTTTCCAATTTTTCTATAATTATAAATTACTTTTATAATTAGGAAAAAATTATAATTCCATTTAAATAAGAGAAAGTAGTTTGGAGACTTTATAGCTGACAATCTTCATGTAATACATTTACTTTTCCATTATTGGGCAGAATAGACTAGTACTTTTCTCAAATATTTTTGCAAAATTCTCTTTAAAGGTATTAAGTGTCCAATCAGATTATTTGGCCAATCCTCAAAATAGACAAAGCCATTCAAATATGTCCCTCCCCCATCATTTTATGGTGACTAGAATTTCCACTATTAACAGATGATGATCTTAAGAACTTCTATACACAAATATATTTCTTAGAAAAAGTAAAATGTACTTTAATTAATACACAAGCGATGCTATTTATTTTGGGGGGTTTTTTTGGTGGTGTTTCATTTTGTTTTTATTAAAATCATTATTCATTGTCACTCAGAAGATAAAGTCTTTATTTTTAAAAAGATTTTATTTATTTATTTGAGAGATAGAGACAGGGAAAGCAAGCACAAGCAGGGGCAGGGGCAGAGGGAGAAGCAGACTCTCCGTTGAGCATGAAGCCTGATTTGAAGTTTCATCCCAGACCCCTAGGATCACAACCTGAGCCAAAGACAGACTCTGAACCAACTGAGCGACCCAGGCACCCCAAGAAATTCTTTAATGAGTCCATCTTCTACAACTAAGAAGTAAATTCTAGGCTTGGAGGGATTTCTATAGATAGCTCCCAGGGTAGGGTAGCATAGTTACTAAGTATAAGTAACATAGTGACTGTTTAACTACCTTTCTTTAGGTCAATCCTTTTTCTGCTAGATAAAAATATTCAGCAGCTTCATATGCTTTATTTCATGGAATCAGTACTGGCTCCCACTGTCTTAATAAGTTTCCTTGTACTGGTTTAGAATCTTGGCTATTATTTTTGTCTTTCTCTTTAGATAAGTTGACTCAGGCTATTTACCTTGCTGCTACTAACCAGGTTGCCCCAGAATTTTCTCTATAGCCTCACAAAATGCATACCAATAATGTATGCATTACTGTCTTACAAGGAAACCACTGCATTCTCTATCCCCTCTATTAATTTAGCGAGAAGGCCAAATAACTTCAATGACCGTGGGCACATAGTGGTTGGTTGCTTGAAATTGGCCATAGTGGATATATTTACACAACAGAAATGGGAAAATGCTACAATTCTGGGCTCTTTTTCTCTTCACAGAATTGGTTATTAGCACTATATTAGAAATTGGCAGTGGCTGTTTTTTGAGTTCCCTAGTTTTGTCCCCAAACCATATGTTCTCAATTCTGGAGAATCTTCAATTTAGACTACATGTCTTGCCTGAATTCATAACACATAAAAATTTTTGTGCCAGACATATGATTTCAAATAATATTCATGAGAACCTTAACATTTATTTATATCTCCATTCAACAGCTTGAAAAGTTGGGAAGAAGTACGAACAATTGGTTCTCCCTATGAACAGATCCATATTTCATCGTTGCTTTGGAGCCTCATAAAAGGCTAATGCTTTTCAACTTGTTTATTTTTTTTAACTTTAGTAGAAACTTAGGTCAGTGTTTCTCTAACCTTGATCATGCTCCTTAAACCACCAGTACCTGACTGGGAAATTTGTTAAAATATGAAAGCTGTGTCCCCACATAGACTTATAATTATGCCTTAGAATCCGTAATTTTAACATCCTTCCAGGTGATTCTGATGTCCACAACAGTTTGCCGTTCAGTGTCTCAAATGCTCACTTCCATTTAATTGCAATGAAAGTGTATATATTTGTCAACTGAAATAGCAAAAGCTATTGAGGTCTAATCCTCCCAAAGAGTAGACATGTGAATTACTACCATATCTCTAAACTGTCTATCTGTACCCAAATTTAATGAAAACATTCAACTGTCTACTTTATCTCCCATTTATAGTTGAGTTAGAATCAATCTCCTTGTATTAGTTTGTTAGGGCTACCATAATGAAGTACTACAGACTAGGTACTTAAATAATAAAAACTTATTTTCTCACAGTTCTGGAGGCTAAAGTCCAAGACTTATATATCAACAGGGTTTATTGGTTCCATCTTGAGATCTCTCTTCTTGGTTTGTAGATGGCCATCTTTTTCCTCTGTCTTCACATGGTCTTCACTTTATGTGTGTTTGTGTCCTGATCTCTTCTTATAAGGAGACCAATCATATTGAATTAAGGCCCTCTCTATTGACCAAATGTATCCTTAGTTACCTCTGTAAAGTCTCTGTCTCCAAATACAGTCACATCCTGAGGTACCTGGGGTTAGAACCTCAGGATATGAATTTGGAGGGAACGTAATTTATCTCATAAAAATTCCCAAATAAGCTACAAGTAAGAAACATATATAGAAATTTATACTGAACCATTAAATGTGACACACAGATTCAAGCCTTTCCATATTTAAACATCGTAGCTTGAATATATCTGGCATCAACAAATGTTAGCATCTTTGTCACAAAGAACTATTAGCTTGCAGAATGTCTCTGGCATGAATCCAAACACACAGACCTTTAGATTTCATGGAACAATTCACTCACTTAAAAAGACGAGGACTAATTTATAAACATCTTGTGGAAAACTGAAAGCAAATCAAAATCAACATTTTGATTTGTGACTTGGAGACCTTGAGGGGAAAAATCTTGCTTTGAACAAGAATTGGGAAACTATTCTTTCTCTTATATGACTCTCCATAATAGATACAAATTAAACCTCCAGAACAAGAAATTTTCTGAGAAAGTGATAGAATTGCAAGCTCCTCTTTTTTTTTTTTCACATACCTTTAAAATGCATTGTTCAATTCTGGAGGATCTTCGATTTAGGCTACATGTCCTGCCTGAATTCATAACACATAAAAATTTTTGTGCCAGGCATATGACTACAAATAATATTCATGAGAAACTTAAAATTTATTTATATCTCCATTCAACATTAAACACATATTTTTTGGCACCTGACTTACATTTTGTGCTAAGAGCTAGAGGATGCAGATATGAATTTCTGTCCTTTTAATGAAACATGTCCTAGGATCGACATAGAATCAGAATGCTATGGGGACAAGGAAAAGAAATAGATTAGCTTTGCCTTAGGGAAGTAGAAAATGTTTCACAGAGGGTCTTATATTTTATCTACATCCTAAAGAATGTTTGCGAGGTAGTTAATGAAAAAAGGAACACCCAACTCCAATGACAGGAAATAGTGTATAAAACACTATGCCACTGGGGAAGTTGCAAATGATTTAATAAGTTAATAATAATTGATGGAGCCTAAAAATATAGACTAGATTCACATTTTTCAGAACTTTGTACACTATTCTGAGGTGTTTGAATTTCATTCCAAAATCAAAAAAGGGTGTTTTGCTGTGAAGTGATATGATGAAATTTGTGTTTTAGAAAGATCCTGAGTCCTTGATCTTCCCCTACTCCCGATTTTTTCCTTTCAGTCTTTCCCTATCTCAGTTAACTCCATCCTTCCAGCTACACAGGGTAGACTCCTTGAACTTACATTTGCATCAGTTTTTCTCAAAACCCCACACCCTGTCAGGAAATCCTCTGTCTTAAAATTATATGCCCAAACTGAACACTTCTCATTGCCTTTCACTGCTACCAAGTCACCATGATGTATTACTTAGATCTTCACAGTAGGGTATTAATTTATGCCCCTTATTCCACTTTGCACCAACACACTACCACCAGGTTTGTTCTCAACATAGACATCAGAACAATTGGGTTAAAATGGTTTTTAGATCATATTACCTTTTGCTCAAATCTAACCACTGACTTCCTATCTCACTCAGAATAAAAATCAAAATCCTTACAATGAACTGCAAAGATTTGAACAATCCAAGTCTCTTCTAGTTCTCTGACCTAATTTGTAACTGTCCCACTCAACCCATTCTCTGTGCCAGGTGCATCGGACCCCCTGCTTTTCCTAGAATATGCAACAAACATTCCCATTTCCATACCTTTGCAGTTGCTGTTCCCTTTGCCTGGAATCTTTTTCCAGATATCTGCATGAACTTTCCTGTCACCACTTTCATGCAAAGGTTACATCAGTAATATGAGCCCTAACCATCTATTTGAAATTTCATTCCATCCTTCAACACTTGTTCTTCCTTCTTACATTGCCCCCACTCCCCTCTGTGGCACTTATCGCCTAGAGCATACTACATAATTTACTTACTCCATTTATTATTTGTGTATTCCCACTAGAATATGAGCCTCAGGAGGGCCCAGGCTTTTTTTACTTGTTTTATTTATTTATTTTGTTAATCTTTGGGTATAACATAATCCCTACAATGTTGTCTGGCATAGGAAGAGCTTAATTAATGTTTGTAGAAAGTTGAATGAAACTCTAGATGATAGTGTTAATTGAGTAGACAGGATCTGTGAGAATTTTCACAATATTCTACAGTGTTTTTCATTAATAACTATTTAGCTAAATATCTACCATGCATTACACATTTTTTCTAGTTTCTGTGAAGGGTAGGAATATATGAGAAATCTTTCTATTATGTACAAAAAAAGACTAGTTTCTGCCAAATTGCAAGTTCTGGCAAACTTGCTCTCTCTTTCTATCAGAACGTCTTCCTTTTTGTCTTTGCCATCACCATTTCCAAATCTTCTCATCACATTCAATTTCATTTTTATCACTTCTATTTTTATCACTTTTGTTTCTTTGCTGTACTTTAATTTCTGTTAGGCTGATTTCCTCTTTTGACTGTCCATTTTTATAAAATGTTACATGGATTTTTTAAAAAGATTTTATTTATTTATTTGACAGACAAAGATCACAAGTAGGCAGAGAGGCAGGCAGAGAGAGAGAGAGGAAGGGAAGCAGGCTCCCTGTTGAGCAGAGAGACCGATGCAGGGCTCAATGCCAGGACCCTGGGATCATGACCCCAGCCGAAGGCAGAGGCTTTAACCCTCTGAGCCACCCAGGAGCCCATTATATGGATTTTTAATTGGGAGACAGAGGCAACACAACTGCACATTTTGTTGTCTGTGCATGAACTGAATAAAATATGTCTTTCTTCGAAAGATGTGGCATGATTGATTACTAATTGTAATGTGCTTTTGCTATTTACCTAGTGATTTGTGGGGTGAAGAGCTAGCAGGACAGCTTATACTTTTTGTAATTATTTATAGTTGATTTACCTTGGCAACAAATTTAAACTGTGTCATTGGGAACTGGTGTTATTTAGGTTATGGGTGACCAAATGCAAGCACATCAGATCCTTGCAAAGCAAAAGCTAACCTCTGTGTGTGTGTGTTCCATATGAGTACTATGGATGCCCATGTGGAATATTATGTAATTTAAGTTTTAAATTTTATAAAAAAGATTGTTGTGCTGAATTAAATTCTGTGAGATTTACCCTTTTTACCTATGTTATAGAATTATATAAAATGAATGAGTCTGTTTCAAAGTTCTCTAACCTATTCTTTTGTTCCTTAATATAGTTCCTTAACTATAACTGTCACATGTTCTTAATTATAATAGTTTTCTTGTAAATTTTAGAGTTGTCAAAGAGCAAGGATTATCTGTCCCATTCAGGGTCTTTTAGGTGGACTAAGGATTATATTAACGTGGGATAGATTAACAGGAAAAAATAAAATTTATTTTCATATGTAAGGGAAATCCACACAGACATGAAAATTCCAAAGACAGGCAGAATGATGTATATTTGTCATTCTGAATTAAAGAGAAGGGGGTAGGGGTTTGGGACTTTGAGGGGAAGGAATGCAATTCACAACAAGATGAAAAAGAGTAAATGTTTGGTAAACCAGTTTTTGCTGGGCCACTCAGAAACAATGGGACATAGAGGACTTTGATCAAACAGGCCTTGCTAGATTCCTCCCTGACTACCATACTTAGTTCACACTATTATGTAGTTATCTATGGTGATAGTCCTCTTCCTGGAGCAGGTTCTCTACCTCAAGACTATTTAGTAATGTTGCCTTTAGAAACCATGCACACCTTTCAGTTGAGATTTTTTTCAGATACTTTATATTCTGTGATACTATTATAAAAGGTATTTTATGTTTAATTATATTTTCTAACTTCTATTTTAAATCAATTTTTTAAAATAATTTATTTTTTATAAACATATATTTTTATCCCCAGGGGTACAGGTCTGTGAATCGTCAGGTTTACACACTTCACAGAACTCACCAAAGCACATACCCTCCCCAGTGTCCATAACCCCACCCCCCTTCTTCCAACCCCCCTCCCCCCTTAAATCAATTTTAATAATGTACATCATCCAGTAAAAGTTGATATATTTTTCAAATAGATTGGTAAATAGTGGTTCATAAAATAACTTTTATTCTTCTAATAACCTGTCAGAATGGCTAAAATCAACAATGCAAGAAATGTATTGGTGAAGATGTGGAGAAAAAGGAACCCTCTTGCACTGTTGGTGGGAATGCAAACTGGTATAACCACTCTGGAAAACAGTACAGAATTTCTTCAAAAAATTAAAATAGAACTACCCTATGATCCAACAATTGCACTATTAGGTATTTATCCAAAGAGTACAAAAATACTAACTTAAAGGGATACATCTACCCCAATGTTTATAACAGCATTATCTACAATAGCCAAATTATGGGAACAGCCCAAGTGTTCACTGGTGTATGAATGGATAAAGAAGAGGTGATTATATCTATCTATCTATCTATCTATCTATCTATATAATTGTTATATATACAATATAATAATTATATATTTATATAATATAATAATATGTAATTATATATACATTATATACAGTATCTAAATATATAACTATATAATTTATATTATATATAATTATATAAATATTATATAATTATTATATTTTATATATTATATATATAGTAGACTATTACTCAGTCATAAAAAGAATGAAATCTTGCCATTTACAATGACATGGTTGGATCTAGAGAGTATTATACTAAGCAAAATAAATCAGAGAAATACAAATACTATCTGATTTCACTCATATGTGGAATTTAAGAAAGAAAACAAATGAACAAGTAGCCAAAAAGAGAGGGATACAAATCAGAAACAGACTTTTAGCTCTAAAGAGCAAATTGATGGTTACCAGAAGGGAGGTGGAGGATTAAGGACTGCACTTGTGATTTGCACCAGGTATAGTACACAGGAGTTGGGTCATTGTGTTGTACACCTGAAACTAGTATTACATTGTATGTTAACTAACTGGAATTTAAAGAAAGACTTTAAAAAAGAAAGAAATTTGATTCTTTTAGTAGAGTTATTTGTAACTAAACCATTGTTTCACTATTAATATCATTTACCTATAGTGTCTCTCAATTATTTTTGGACAACACTGCCACTGTTTTGTCTATTTATTTAAGTATTTTATTTTATTTTTAAAATTTTATTTATTTGAGAGAGAGAAAATGTGCATGAGGAAGGGGTACGGGCAGAGGGAGAGGAGAAGCATACTTTCCACTGAGCATGGAGCCTGATGTGGGGCTCAATCCCAGGATGCTGGGATCATGACCTGAGCTGAAGGCAGATGTTTAACCAACTGAGCCACCCAGCTGACCCTCTTTAAATATTTTAAAGAACTTACTTTGATTGAAACACATTATAAATTATTAGATTAAATATCTCATAACTTTTAACTTAGCTAAAAATATTATAGAATTATGTATTTGTGTTCTGTTTGCTTATTTTTCCAGTGTCTGCAAATGTGGTATCCTCCTACTAACATTAACTAATAAACATTTGAAACATCTACATCATTACATTTGGGACAATGTTATCATTAAGAGTAGTGGATATATATTCACTTTTTAAGAATCTTGTTGACATTTCTATTTTTTAAAGATTTTATTTATTTGACACAGAGAGAGAGAGAGAGATCACAAGTAGGCAGAGAGGCAGGGAGAGGGAGAAACAGGCTCCCGCAGAGCAGAGAGCCTGATGCGGGGCTCGATCCCAGGACCCTGAGATCACGACTCCGAGCTGAAGGCAGAGGCTTAACCCACTGAGCCACCCACGTGCCCCTGGTTGACATTTCTAACAATTTGACTGACTTATAAGAGCTGATCAGATTTTCATTACTTTTTACCACCTAACTGGCTGATGAAGAGGTTCTATTAGCAATAGGAAAGTTGTCATTTTCTGTGTTTCAAGTATGTTTGCATTATTAATATTATCTTTAGCTTGCAATTTTTGAGGTTTTTTGGTCATAATTCAGTAACTGCATTGCACTGAAGACAAATGAGGGAGTTTCACTGTCAATTCTCTGCACTATAAAGAAGCATGAAGTGCACTCCTGGTGAGGAGAGTATCTGCAAAGTCCCTAGGTTAGAAAAACACAAAGTATGTTCTATGCAATAAGCAGAAGTCAATGTGTAAAGAATGAAGGAAAAATGTTTTCAGGAATGGTGTGAGGAGCAAGTGTTTTCTCCTAATTAGGATGTATTTATCCTCAGGGGTCTCATACTACTGTTGGGCAAAAGCTCTGAGAGGATATTTTGATCTACAGTCTTACTAATCATTGCCTTAGTAATGCCATGTATATCCCTTTCCTTTGCACAATTTGGCAAACAAGGTACATAAATCTTATCTAGCAACTAGTAAAATAGAATACTAAATTTTTCCTGATTCTTATATTCCTTGATATGGAAATTAACATTTTGAGTGGCTATAATAGTCCCTAGTCTGTAGAACAAAATGGGGGAATAATTAGCCAAGGTAGATATTCCTTAGTGATCACTACCTCATAATGGACCTAAAATAATCCACCTAAACTTCTCAACAATGACGTCTGCAAGGAAGGATTTTAGTATGCGTAATTTCTTGGCAGTACTTAATACAGATTGAAGTAGCAGAAATAGAAAGCATTATAATTGAGTAGGATGTAGATATAATAGTCTGGGAAGATGATAATGAAGGTTGTAGTCAGCTAGAGGCAATAAGACTGCTAAGAAAAAAGCAAAGAATCAGATCTGTGATAGAATGGTTAACTACCATTGGTTGCTGGCTTCCTACCATGAAACAATAGAAACCCACAAACCAAAATCAAAACCTGAAAATACTAGAGGTGGCTTGATGAATCTATTAAATTAATACCACCTGTGAAAATTCAGCAGCAGGGTAGAAATTGACTGTGTCATAGGTTGGAGGGGATGGGTAAAGGAGAAGGAGCTCATTAAGAGTTGAAGTTCAAACCATTGGTAGGAGAGAAAGTAAGAAAGAGAGTTTTTGTTTGGCTTTGTTTTTTAATGTCTGCCTTGTTTTTCTCTCCCACATATACATAGGCAGACAATTAGCTTCCTGCTGTCACTGCAAGGAAGAAAAATAGTCAATGGGGAGGTAGTATTTCCCCTACAGTAACTTAAAAGTTTGATAAATTCTCCCACGGAAAGCATCAATTAAACTGGACAAAATCAGGAGGAACCACGATTTCAGAGCTCTATAACTCAACAAAAGCATAAGACAAATTTAGAAGTGTTTATTCAAGGAAAAAAAAAAAACACCAAATCTTGAGTAAGAACTGTGTGTGAGTGGGATTATGTGACATTCTTGTCTGTGTGGCTCCTATACCCTGCCCATAGCTCAGTTGACTCCATAGTTCTACCATAGTTCTACCAAAGCTCTCTCTGAGAGCAAATTTACTGGGTTTCATGACTTACCCTAACTTCTCATCAGAAATGATGAGTGTCAGAAGGCAGTGAAATGACATGTCCAAAGGGCTAAAGGAATAAGACTGTCAATGAACAAAATATCTATACAGTATATACAGGAGATTATAATATATATATATATAATACAGG
>NC_081575.1:27691565-27696389 GCF_022355385.1 Mustela nigripes | reverse complement strand
TATATATTTTATATATGTACTTTATATAGAATATATACTATATAAAGTATATATAAAGTATATATACTATATATAAAATAATAATATAATATATAATACTATACATTATATAATATATATTATACAGTATATACAGGAGATTATATATACTTTATATAGTATACTATAGTATACTTTATACTTTTATATAGTATAGAGTGTATATATATATATACTTTATATACTTTATATAGTGTACTATATAAAGTATATATAATCTCCTGTATATACTGTATAATATATATTATATATTGTATTATATATTATATTATTTTATATATGTATTATATTTTATATTATATATATTATATATTATATTACAATATATTGTTTTGAATATTAAACAATAGTGCAATCAAGCAAGAAAAAGAAATAAAAGTCATGCACCTTGAAAGGGGAAATAAAAATATCTATTTGCAGGTGACATAGTTACTGTGTTGAAAATCTAATATAATTTACAGAAAAGCTATTAAAACAAGTAAGTGAGCTTAGCAGGGTTGAAGGATAAAAGGTCAAATACAAAAATCATTTGTTTTTTATATAATTGCAAAAAGCAAGTGGCTACTGAAATTACAAATAGAACATTTACAATTGTATCAAAAATCAAATATTTATCAATGAATCTGACAAAAGATGTGAAATAGTTGTACACTGAAAAGCAAAATATAACCATTATTGAGATAAAGAATGCCTTAATAAATAGAAATACACCTTATTTATGGTTTGGAAGACTTAATATTGTTAAGATGTTAATTCTCTCCAAATTCTTCTATAAATTTCTGACAATCCCAAACAAAATATTAACTGTTTTTTATCATAAAAATTGTCGAGTTGATTCTAAACTGTGTACAGAAATGTAAAGGAACTAAAGTAAACCCCCCCCCCCAAAAAAAAAGTGGAATAGAAAAATCATGGAAGAAAATCTTTGTGGTCTTTGGTTATTTTTTTGAAGATTTTATTTATTTGACAGAGAGAAAAATCACAAGTAGTCAGAAAGGCAAACAGTGAGAGGGGGAAGCAGGCTCCCTGCTGAGCAGAGAGCCCGATGCGGGGCTCAATACCAGGACCCTGAGATCATGACCTGAGCTGAAGGCAGAGGCTTGATCCACTGAGCCACACAGGCTCCCCTGTGGTCTTGGGTTAGTTACATTTCCTAGACATGAGATCTAAAGCATAATCCATAAAAGAGAAATTGATAAATCAGAATTCATTAAAGTTAAAAACTTCTGCTCTAGAAAGAACAACTTTAAAAGAATTAAAAAATAAGCCCCAGGCAGGGAGAAATATTTCCATATCAATAAATTTAATACCCAACATTATCAGCTACACAGACCGAGAAAGGTCTCATACAGAGATATATATCATAGCATTACTTGTGGAAGCAGAATGAATGGCAACTTAGGCTTCCATTATCTGAGGAAATAAGTAAAATTTACTTATTCAGTCAAGTACCATATAATACTATGCATCAATCAGAAATAATGAACTAAAAGTCAAATAACAACCTAATTGATCCTTAAAATACACTATTGATTTAAAAAATATGAAACAATAAAATTTATTATAAATAACATTTAAGTGCAAAGCATGCAAATATGAACCAGTTACAGAGAAAGAGTGGCATTAAAGTTAAATGCCTATAGGATGAAAGAATAAACAGTGAAATCAAGGAAGGTAGGAAGAAAGAGAAAAAGAAAGCAAGAGCGTAATAAAACCAAAGAAGAGTCTAACAGTGGTGATTGTGTGCCCTGGACTCAAACATATGATTGAGTTAACCTTCTGTGTTCGATACCCAAAAGCCCCATTCAAAATCATATAAGTGAAAGTACAAATATAAAAACTTGCATGAAGAAAGAATAGACAGAATTTGAATCTTCCCTGTGCATAAAAATTCCAGTTGCCACAGATGAAACTCAAGATTTGAGCCTGGGTAGCAGAATAGATGATTGACTTATGCTAAGAAAAATAACTGAAGTCTCTTATAATGCTTGCATGGGATAACAAGAATTCTCTAAAGGTGATTTTTCTATATTACAAGTGAGGAAAATGCCTTTATCATTATGTTTATCACTGACAATGAAATAGATTCACTAAATGAAATTTCCTCAAATATTAAAAAAAAATTATTTTTCTTTGCATCTCAAGTGCCTAGCATGGTGTCTGGAAGTGTAGAGCACTCAGGAAGTGTTTGTTGAACTCAGTATAGTTTCAGAGTCATTTGTTGTGCTTATTTTCTCTATTAGTATAACATTAAAATAGCCAATCAATATTTGTACACAAAATAATAGCAATAGTTTGTCCATATCCACACAATATGCAAAGAAACCGCCACATAGCCTCTTTTTGTTTTGGGTTTTTCGTTCATTGTTGTTCACTGTAATTTCATCTAAACTAAATGATGACTGTGAATAGAGCCTACATTTTCTGAATATTGTTGCCTGCTGAGATTGCATCAGATCAGTATGTACTTGAATAGGGATTCCAACACTGCAAAGTTGAAGAACTCCTTTGCAAAACCCCTTCCTATTTACTTTCCTGAAATATGAGAATGATTGACAGTAAATGAAAAAATTGACCAAATAAAAGCAGTAAACTGCTGAACTAGAGGAGGACTTTTATACTTGGCTCAGTCCCTTGCATTTCAGGGGCTGAATGCTGTCCAGTTTTAGGTGCTCTGAACTGAAAATAAACCACTATAAAGGAGATGAGAGTTTTCTATTCCACCTGACTGCTGGATTGTATCTATGACCTTCAAGTATTCAGGAAACATCATTGTTATAGACTGTTAATAACCACAGACATCTGATTACACAGAGCAAAAGAATTAAACATTTTGTCATCTTAGACTAATATTAAAGTGCTAGCATGCATTTGTTTAAAGTTTTAATGTGTTACAATAGATATTCTCACTTATAATCTCCTTTCTTTTTACAATAAACTTATTGTTTTAAAAGTCATTAATATACCTACTAGCTAAATGTGTAAACTAAGTGATAAAGAAGTTAAATTTCTTTCTTCAAGTCATACAACTAATCTGTGGATGTTCTTTGGCTGGAATCTGGATTTCCTGGTACAATTCCCTACCTGTAAAACATCATCTAACCAAGCTTTCTCTCTGAATTGAGTATGAGGGAAAAGTAAAATAGGGTTTCTCCTATATGTTTACATCAGCTTCTACTTTTCTCAGAGCCTCCAAACTGCTTCAGGGTGGATACCTGTTCTTCTGAAATGGATACATTCTCAATCTTATTCTGAGATTTTTTTTTTCTAAAATCTGTTGCATGTTCATAGAACTCAATCTGTTCTTTTTTAAGAATCACGTTATTATGGTATGATTGACTTACACAAACTTATACATATTTTATGTATACAACTTGATAAGTTTGAATACAAATATGCATCCATGAAACCTTCATCACAATCTATGCCATAAATATATCCATCACCTCCAACAGTTTCCTCCCACAGTCCTTATTTATTATTATTTTTTGTGATGAGAACACCTAACATAAGACTGACCATCTTAGCAAGTTTTTAAATACACAATACAAAATTTTTAACTCCAGGTACTATGCTGTATGGTAGATCTCTAGGACTTAGTCATTTTACTTAATTGAAATTTTATACTTGTGATTAATACCTCTTCATTTCCTCCTTGCCTCACAACCTGGCAAACATCATTCTACTCTTTGCTTCTATAAGTATGAATATTTTAGATTGCTCATGTAAATGGTATCATACAGTATTTATAAATTTGCATCTGGCTTATTTCATTTAGCATAATTTCCTCCAGGTTTTATCTATATTGTCACAAATGGTAGGATTTCCTCCTTTCCAAGACTGAATAGTATTTATATCACTTTGCCTTATCCATTTGTCCATGAATGGACATTTAGGTTGCTTCCATGTCTTGTCTAAAAATGCTGCAATCAACATAGAAGTAGAGATATATCTTCAAGATCCTGACTTCAATTCCTTTGGATGTATACACATTGCTGGATTATATAGTAGCTTAAATTTTTTTAAGTTTCATTTTAATCACCCCCTGCTCATCACAACAAGTCATTCCTTAATCCCCATCACTTATTTAATCCTCCCCCACCCACCTTCTATCTAGAAACTGTCAATTTATTCTCTCTAGTTTAGACACTATTTCTTGGTCTCTTTTTTTCCCCCTTTTGTTCATTTGTTTTGTTTCTTAAATTCCATATATGAGTGAAATCATGAGGTGTTTGTCTTTTTCAGACTGACTTATTTCATTTAGCATTATACTCTCCAGATCCACCCATGTCATTGCAAATGGCAAGATTTCATTCTTTTTTATGGCTCAGTAATATTCCATTATTTATATACATAATACATCTTCTTTATCCATTCATTAATCAGTGAATTCTTGGGCTGTTTCCATATCTTGGCTATTATAAATAGTGCTGCTATAAACATAGGGGTACATATATCCTTTTGATTAGTGTTTTTGTATCTTTAGATAAATACCCAGTAGTGCAATTGCTGGATCATAGGATAGTTCTATTTTTAACTTTTTGAGGAACCTCCACACTCTTTTCCAGAGTGGCTACACTAGTTTGCATTCCCACCAACAGTGCAGTAGGGTTCTTTTTTCTTTCTTTTTTTTTTTTTTAAGATTTTATTTATTTATTTGACAGAGAGAGATCACAGTAGGAGAGAGGAAGGAAAGCAGGCCCCCTGCTGAGCAGAGAGCCTGATGTGGGACTCGATCCCAGGACCCTGAGATCATGACCCCAGCCGAAGGCAGCGGCTTAACCC
>NC_081575.1:27650885-27681565 GCF_022355385.1 Mustela nigripes | reverse complement strand
ACTTCTCCGCCAGTCCTACCTTTCAGAAAGTGGTTGATTTTCTGTTTCTAGAATTGATGTTCTTCTTCTCTTTGCTCTCCCATTGGATCTGTAGGTGTTTTCAATGTTTAGATAAGCTATCTAGCGGATCTCCTGCTAGCTGAAGTAGTCTCAGCCTGCTACTTCTCCGCCATCTTGACTCCGACCTGGAGTTTTTAGAGTGTTCTATGTGGAATATCATGTCGTCTGCAAATAGTGTAAGTTTTACTTCTTCCTTGCCAATTTGGATGCCTTTTATTTCTTTTTGCTGTCTGATTGCTGTAGCCAGGACTTCCAATACTATGTAAAATAACAGTAGTGAGAGTAGACTTCCCTGTCTTGTTCCTAACCTTAAGGGAAAGCTCTCTGGTTTTCCCCATTGAGAATGATGTTAGCTGTGGTTATATGGCCTTTATTATGTTGAGGTATGTCCTCTCTAAACCTACTTTGTTGAGGGTTTTTATCATGAATGGATATTGTACTTTGTCAAATGCATTTTCTGCATCTTTTGAAATGATTGTATGGTTCTTATCCTTTCTCTTATTGATGTGATGTATCACTTTGATTTGTGAATGTTGAACCACCCTTGCAACCCAGGAATATATCCCACTAGATCATTGTGAATGATTTTTTTAATGTATTTTTGGACTCAGTTTGCGATTATTTTGTTGGGGATTTTTACATCCATGTTCATCAGGGTTATTGGCTGTAGTGTTTTTGTTTGTTTGTTTGTTTGTTTGTTTTTATGGTGTCTTTATCTGATTTTGGTATCAGAGTAATGCTGGTCTCATGGAATTAATTTGAGGGAGAAGGACAAGCAGACTCCTCGCTAAGCAGGGAGCCCAACACAGAGCTCAATTCTAAGACCCCCAAGATCATATGCTGAACCAACTTCAACCAACTGACTGAGTCACCCAAGTGCCTACTTCTTTGTCTCTTGCTACACTTTTTGTTTTAAAGTCTGTTTTGTCTGATATAAGTATTGCTAACCCAGGGTTGGTTTTTTTGTTTGTTTGTTTTTACATCCATTTGCATGATAAATATTTTACCATCCCCTATTTTTCATTTTGCAGGTCTTTGGTCTGAAATGAGGCTTCTGTAGGCAACATATGGATGGGTCTTATTTTTTTTTTAATCTACTCTGTCACCCTATGTCTTTTGATAAGAGTACTTAGTCCTTTTATATTCACAGTAATCATTGATAGATGCGTGTTTATTGCCATTTTGTTACTTGTTTTGTAGTTTTTCTCTGATCCTTTCTTCTCTTGCTCTCTTTCATGGTTTGTTGGCTTTCATTAGTGTTGTATTTGTATTCCTTATCCTTTATTTTTTGCATATCTATTACTGAGTTTTGATTAGTGATTACCATGAGGTTTGTATATCACACCTGCATGTAGCAATCTATATTAAATTGATGGTCACTTAAGTTTGAACGCATTCTTTACTCTTCCATTTTTTAGAGATATGGCATCATATTTTACATCCTTTTATTTTATTAAATATGGTTTCATATTTTACATCTATTGACTTATTGGCTGATTTTTACAGAAATACTTATTTTTACTGCTTTGTGTGTGTGTGTGTGTTTTACTTTTCATACTCTCACTTACTGTCTTTCCTTTCTATTTTAAGAGCACCTTTTAATATTTCCTGTACAGCTGGTTTAGTCATTATGAGCTCCTTCGGTTTTTGTCTGAGAGACTCTATTTCTTCTGTCCTGAATAATAGCCTTGCTGGATAGAGCATTCTTGGCTGCAGATTTTTTTCCTTTCAGGACTTTGAATATATCATGCCATTCTCTTTGGCCTGCAACGTTTCTGTTGAAAAATATGCTGATAGCCTCATGGGATTTCTCTTTTGTGTTACTTTTTTCTTTTGCTGCTTTTAAAATTATTTCCTTATCACTATTTTTTACCATTTTAATTGCAATGTGTCTTGGTGTGGAACCACTTGGCTTGATTTTTGGAGGGAATCTCTGTACCTCCTGGATCTGGATATCAGTTTCCTTCCTCAGATTAGCATATTTACCACTATTATTTCTTCATATAAATTTTCTACCCCTTTTCTCCCTCTTCTGGGATCCCTGTAATATGAGTGTTGTTACACTTGACTGCACTGAGTTCCCTAAGACTATTCTCAACTTGCATAATTTTTTCCCTGTTTATTACTTTCTGTTTTTCTCTTCTCCAAGTCACCAATTCATTCTGCTAGTCTTCTACTTATTCAATCTAATGTATTTTTAATTTTATTTACTGTGTTCCTCATCTCTGGAACTTTTTAATGTTTTCTCTTTGTTAAGATTTTACTGATGATCTCTACTCTTTTGTCGAGTCCAGTGAGTATATTTATGATTATTACTTTAAATCCTCTATCAGGTGTATTACTTATATCTGTTTCACTTAAGTCTCTTGCTGTGGTTTTTTTCTTATTCTTTCATTTGGGTCCTATTCCTCTGTCTCCTCATTTAATCTAACTTTTCTGTGTTTGATTCTTTGTGTTAGGGAAGTTAGCTATGTTTCCTGCTTCTTATGAAGAATAAGTCCTGTAGTGCTGTATAGTGCAGTGTACCAAGTCCCCAGGACCTGGAACTTCAGGGAGTGTCTCCTATGTGTATTGTGTATGCTCTGCTTTTGAGTCTTGGCCTTTTTTCCCTTCACTTCAGTTGCCTGTGGATACTCTCTTTGCCTATTGTGGGCAGTGTTTGGTCCCTGGCTGGGTTGGGCACATTTTAACTAGTATTGTATTGTATTGTTTTGCTTCAAAACTGGATCTGTTGCCAACACTGCTAGAACTGAGGCCCTACAAAAGGCGTGGGTCAGGAGATTGGGTGCTGGTGAGGTTTGCACTTATCTCTAGGAAAGGGGGCCCAAAGTGCCAGGACTGAGACAAGTGTGACTAGGAAGGACAGATCTGCCAAAACATAGGGATGGGGGGCAGGGCTTGGTGTAAACAAGTTAGGTATCAAGTGTTGGTGCTGCACTGGTTTATGCAGGCAGTTGTGTGTTTATGCTGGGGGACAGGGGATAGAAATGCCTTGTGTTAGCTTCTTTGTTCCTGGAGGGGTGTCCCTGTGATCCTGCCTCTCTGGGACATACTCTGGGATGAATAAATCTCTACCTTTATTGTAACCCAGGTGTTTTTCAAACTGCTGCTTCTACACTGTATCTGTGCTAGCTGTTTGTGGTGCTGTCTCATTAAGGATGGGCACTCAGCTTCTTTTTTTTTTTTTAAGACATTTTTTTAAGATTGTATTTATTTATTTGACAGAGAAAGAGAGATCACAAGTAGGCACAGAGGCAGGCAGAGAGAGGGGGAAGCAGGCTCCCTGCTGAGCAGAGAGCCTGATGTGGGGCTAGATCCCAGGACCCTGAGACCACGACCTGAGCCAAAGGCAGCGGCTTAACCCACTGAGCCACCCAGGTGCCCCAGCACTCAGCTTCTTAATGCACTGCAGACTTCCTCAGAGCAGAGCCTGCCAAATTTTTGCTTCCCAGGCTTTAAGTAATGCAGTTGTAAGAACTCACAAAATTCAGCCCCTCTCACTTTCAAAGCCAAATCTGATGGGGATTCATCTTCCCTGTGTGGGCTCCTCAGTGTGATCATCTGTTTCTCACCCTTCTTAATAACTCTGGATCCCTTCTGACCATGGATGGTCATGGTTCATTTTGTTCCCAAACTGTGTCTCTACATTTCCTCCCACCTTCTATGTGTCCTCTTTTTGCCTTTAGTTGTGGAGTTCATTCTGCCAGTCTTTGGGTCATTTTGGGGGTTGTTTATATTGATGTGAGTATTATCTGGTTGAATCATGGGGTGAAGCAAACTTATGGTCCTCCTACTCTGCCACCTTCCCAGCCTCAAGTGAAAAATGCACTTTTTGACTGTTATAGTGTGTCAACTCTGGGATCAAATTCTTTTTCCTTGTTATGGATTGTTCTTGTTTTCTTGTCTAATGTGTTTTCTATACTATATTCTTTGTCATGCATGGTCACTAAAGTCTTTCTTCTACTAGCTTAGTGGTCATCTGGTATGTTGACAGTCAACCTATATACCTGGAGCCAAAAAAAATGAACAAAAAAATGAAAAGAAAAGAAAGAAATATACTTACAGTCTTTGCTTTGTGGCAGAGCACTTCTGCAACACTTAGACATATCACTTACAACTTTGCCTTAAGGTAGTCTGTTTACAACTCTGCCTTACCATTCACTTCCTACTTGTATGCAACTTGAAGGTCAGCCAAAGGTGAAGGCTTAGGGTTTCTCAAGCCTTTTCTATTCATTCATCACCCTGAGCATGTGTGTGGCTTTTTCAACTCCCCCATATACATGGGAACTTCTAAAAAGCCATTGTTTATACATATATCATCTTCCCCAAACTGTTTCTTCAACCCAGGCCTGTTGATCTGTCTACTGCTTGTCCCACTTGTCTCTTGCTGCAGTATTCTTTAGCCAATACTGATGTCTTTAAAATATTTTAACAAACGCCACTTGGATAACTGTCCCAAGTCAAGTGAAGTAACAGGAATCTTTTGCCCCAGTCTTTGCCCAAGCCTCCAGACAGGCTGAGACCCACAATTACAATTATTTAAGGTTAAGTTTCAATCAAATACTCCCTGTGGTATGAAAGATGTCATCTCATGGCTGCTGATGATCTAGAGTTTGGGGGATGGTAGGTGGTCAATTTAAAATGCTGCAAAACTCTCTTACTACAAATCAACAGCTTCTTCCTTCACCATGTCTTCCCTTGGTTAGTATAAGTTTTTGACTAGATTCTGAGGTCACTGAAAAGTTTATTCTGGAAGTTTTTGCCTGCTTATCAGTTTTGGAGAAGATGGAGCCATGCAGTTTCTACTCTTCTATTTTCAGTGATATCCTCATTTTTTTTGAATGACTAATCAACTTAACATAAAATAGCTAGAACTTCCAAGGAAGCCAACTAAAGACCTAAGCCCTATGTAAAAAAAAAATTCTGATTATTCTGAAAGATAACTCATACAACAACCTCTGACTTGTTCCAATTATCCTTTTAACAGTCCTTCAAAAATCATTTCTATTCCTCGTTTGATTAGTGATATTCTTTTTCAGTTACAATTCATTTCACTATCAATTTGGGAGGTGAAGTATATGGAATTAAAAATAAATATATCTTCTACATAAATATCATATGTTCTTTTGCTCCTTTTCTACAACTCTTATGCATATATACCTTCAGATTATCCTCCTTTCCTCTTTGACAATGACTACATTTCCCCTCATGGTTAATTATGTGAACTCTTCCTATGCTCTGCCTTTATGTTTTCCAAAATCATTGTGCTGTTATCAAAAGAGACCAAGGCTAACTTTGTTCTCTAGGCTGATTGATGACAAGTGTTAATGATACTAGTGATTCAATTCTATCATCACTTTGGTATTTGAGTGTACAAGCTTGAGGCGTATTACAGAAAAGGTAAGAACACAGGAAACAGTGGGGTAGTACAAAATGAGCTTGATTCTTTCAAAATCTCCAGCTACTGACTGGTCATAAATCATCTACCACAATTCTTTCTGGGACCTTGAGCATCATTTGAAACAACATCTTAAAGGTATCTATGCTGTCTATTCATGCTGGAATTCTCATCTTTAATCAGAATGAATACTGAGGATATGTAGTGGTGAGGACACTGAGAGGGAAGCTTATCATGTTTTAGTATAGACGTTCCCTTACATAAAAGTGCATGTCCTATTTATTAACTTTCATGCATTAGATTTTTTCTGAAAATTTAATTCTGAGAACATTATCTATTATGTTAGAATTTTGAGTTGGTCTCTAATTTATAGCTTAAGAAAGTGAGTCCCAAGAATGTCACTGCGTAAGTTATTAATACTCATAATTAGAAGCCAAAGTATTTACTCATTCATTAAACTTTTCTAATATAAGTTATTTTTGCAAAGAATTGGTAAATGATATCTTTGCTGAGGTTTACTGAAGAGAAGAAAGGCATGTAGGAGCTACTGAAATGTGGGGAATAAATTGGGAAACAGGACATTTTCATTTTCCTGAGAAGTAAACCGCACTATTTTTTTTAGTTTTTTAAAAGATTTATTTATTTATTTATTTATCTCACAGATAGAGAGAAAGAGTGCACACAAGCAGGGGTAGCAGTAGCGGGAAAGGGACAAGGAGGCCCCCCACCAAACAAGAAGCCCCATACAGGACTCCATCCTAGGACTTGGGGATCACCACCCAAAAAGAAGGCAGATGCTTAGATGCTTAATCATCTGAGCCACCTAGGCACCCAGGAATCCTAATTATTACAATCAAAGTCATCACTGCTTTTTGGCAATGTGGAAGTCATTTAAGCCCTATAGGGGACCCAACCCAACTGGGCAAGATAGCCTCAAACGGCTTATTCAATCACCAATATAGTAAAGGAATGTAGACATAACACCTATTAACAATCATCTGGAGGCATGAAGTGTAGTCTATAATGCCTGTGGCACTGAAGTAATTTTGAAAACTCTAAAATCTCAGTCATTATAGATGCTTCTAGCAACAGAAGTGTATCAAACAAACTTCTCAGGTTGTATGTACAAATTGCCTAGGAAAACTTTTGCTGTCCTGATTATTACTTTACTAAATATTCCACATTTGTCCTCCAAGCAAGATCTAAGTCAAATTTCTCCTGGTATGTGACAGCTCGAGTGGCAAGATGCCACAAGAATCTCTAGCTTTTACTATGTACTTATATAGATGAGTAATATGCAATTGGGAAATCCTCAGAAACTGCCTTAATTTATTCTTCAGTTTTACCATGTATACAGGTCTTGCTTCTTAAATGAGATTACAAGGTGGAAGTACTCCCAAATTCTGTTATGTCCAACATAGAATGTAGAAATTAGAAGGAAACTTACAGGTCTACAAAAAAAAAAAAAAAAAAAAAAAAAAAAACTCCAAATTTAAAAAAAAAAAAAAAAAAAAAAAAAAAAACAACCCTCCCAATTTATATATTAAAACACATTCTTGCAACTGAGATAACACAGCTCTCAGGCATGGTGAAAACATCTCTCTTAAGTGACTAATGTGTTAACACTGATGGGACTTAGGCCTTAGAGAAAATAAATAAAGCTGGTCGTAACTATCTATAGCAGTTGTTCTTGACCTTAGGAACAACTTTGGGAAGTTGAAAGCTTCCCAAAGCTTGGGAAAAGTAGGAAGCTTTGAAAAGTACTAATGACTGGCTCCCTCCCCTAGGGATTCTGGATTAATTTGTCATATGTGCATTCTGAGCACTGGAATTTTTAAAAATGTTCTAGGTGGTTTCAGTGTGTAGCCAAAGTTGAGAAGCACCAGTCTACAGCAATATGGGCTCTAACTTGCTCCTGAGTAGTTGCTGTTTTTGTGACTAGAGTTGTTCTCCCACAACCAAAACTCTAGTTCAGCAAAACTATTACTTGCAAGTATATTTTTTAATTAAAAAATTGTAATTTCAACATAGAGGGTGAAAGAACAAATCTCTTTTGAAGGAAAATAGTGAAGATCTATAATCACCTAAAATTATGTTATAAATGGAGCTCCTCATTCTATAATATATGTTCTATGGAAAAGTTTTGTGTGGATGACCCCTACAGCACAGTTACTAATTAAGACATGATAACTATTATTCTAATTAATATGTTATTTGTATCCTAATGATACAACAAACTTTCTTTCTATTTTTTTTTTCACCTGAAAGACTCTAGCCTTAATAGTTGTGGCAAAAATTATCTTGCTAGGTATGAGACTGATTTGCTTTTATAATTCAGGCTGCTTTTAGTCATCTACCAAACCTGAAGCTGAATTTAATTTTTCTCCTTATACCTTACTAAAGTGTGGCTATAGGGGAACTTCTTTTAAACTTGTTCCTTCAGACTTCTTTTTTTCTTTTTAGCACCTAGTTAATTTAAGATCTTCTGTCAAAAAAACAAAAACAAAAACACACACACATACAAACCCCCCCACAGTTCTCTGAAGGGTCTCCTTCAATAAGCATCATGATTTTCCAACTGTTTTTTAGTACAAAATAAATTATTAAAGATTTTCACTGAGTGGACATTCTATCCTTTATTCCAGTGACCTTTACCTAGAAAGACTTCATATTATAAAAGTGGAAATTTAATCAGCAATGAGGTTAAAATCATTGAGTATTGAATCTAGGTGGCATTTTTATCAATATTGTTTACCTTTTGAAAATGGTAAAGTTGATAAATCATCTACTTTCTAAAGAAGCATGTTACAGGAGTAACAGTAATGAAACTGGTATGAATGCAAACCCTAACATTATTTTAAGTTTATTTACTCCAAGCAAGTTGTAGAGTTTTTCCTAATAGGCTTTTAAACAAAAATTTGAAGAAGTTAGAATACTTAACTACAGAATATCTGTTGCCTCACATGTAAAATAAGGATGATAATTCTCACCTCATTGAGTTACAGAGAAGATTAAATGAAATGATTTGTGCAATAGCTTTTAATGCACTACTTGCCACATGGTTGATTCTCAATAAATATTAAAAGGAAAGGGATAAAAACTAATCCCCTTACTTTAAAGTTGAAGAAAATTATTCCAAGAGAGATAAACTAACTTGTTTGAAGTTTCAAAGTTAGAAAGGGGGCAGGCTTTGAGCTGGAGGCCAATCATCCAATAAATATTTAGTGACTCAAAGTATCATTCTCTGCATGAAAAACTTCATCCACAAAATTTATTTCTAAATTTAGATGAACCGCTTATTGTTCACATTTGTGATAGGAGTGCCATGGGTGTTCATTTACAATTTATTTTTTAAAATTACTTTCTTTAAATTTAACTAATTAACATATAGCGCATTATTAGTTTCAGATGTAGAGTCCAGCAAAAATCATCAGTTTTATATAACACCCGGTGCTCATTACATGATGTGCTCTCTTTAAAGCCCATCACCCAGTTACCCCATCCCCCACCCACCTCCCTTCCAGCAACCTTCAATTTGTTTCCTATATTTAAGGGTCTCTTATGATTTGTCTCCTTCTCTGATTTCATCTTATTTTATGTTTTCTTCCCTTCCTTATGATCCTCTGTTTTGTTTCTTAAATTCCACATATGAGTAAAACTATATGGTAATTGTCTTTCTCTGGCTGACTTATTTCACTCAGTATAATACCCTCCAGTTCTATCCATCTTGATGTAAATGGTAGGATTTTATTCTTTTTGATTGCTGAATAATATTCCATTATATACATAAAACACATCTTCTTTATCCATATGTCTGTTGATGGACATCTCAGCTCTTTCCATAGTTTGGCTATTGTGGACATTGCTGCTATAAGCATTGAAGTGCATGTGCCCCTTTGGATCACTACATTTGTATCTTTGTGGTAAATACCCAGTAGTGCAATTGCTGGTTCATAGGGTAGCTCTATTTTTAAGGTCTTGAGGAACCTCCATACTGTTTTCCAGATTGGATGTCAGCTTGCATTCTCACCAACAGTGTAAAAGGATTCCCCTTTCTCTGCATCCTTGTCAATATTTGTTAGTTCTTGACTTGTTAATTTTAGCCATTCTGACTGGTGTGAGGTGCTATCTCATTGTGGCTTTGATTTGTATTTCCCTGGTGCTGAGTAATGTGGAGCATCTTTTCATTTGTCTGTTGGCCATTTGTATGTCTTCTTGGGACAAATGTTTGTTCATGTCTTCTGCCCATTTCTTCCCTCGATTATTTGTTTTATGGGTGTTGAGTGTGAGAAGTTTTTTTATAGATCTTGGATACCAGCCCTTTATCAGATAAGACATTTGTAAACATTTTCCCCCATTCTGTTAGTTGTCCTTTGGTTTTGTTGACTATTTCCTTTGTTGTGTACTTTTATCTTGATGAAATCCCAATAGTTCATTTTTTGCTTTTGTTTCCCTTGCATTTGGAGACCTAACAAGAAGTTGCTGTGGCTGAGGTCGAAGAGGTTGCTGCCTGTATTCTCCTTTAGGATTTTGATGGACTCCTGTCTCAACTTATGTCTTTCATCCATTTTGAGTTTATCTTTATCTCTGAATGGTGTAAGAAAATGGTCCAGTGTCATTCTTCTGCATGTGGCTGTCCAGTTTTCCCAGCATCATTTTTTGAAGAGACTGTCTTTTTTCCATTGGATATTCTTTACTGTTTTGTTGAAGATTAGTTGGCCATAGAGTTGAGGGTCCATTTCTGGGCTCTCTGTTCTGTTCCATTGATCTATATGTCTGTTTCTGTGCCAGTACCATACTATCTTGATGATTACAGCTTTGTAATAGAGCTTGAAGTCTAGAACTGTGATTCCACCAGCTTTGGTGGAATTTCTTTTTCAACATTCCTCTGGTTATTAGGTTATTTTCAGTTTTGTTTTTTTGTTTTTTTGTGTGTTTTTTTTTAGGATTATTTGTTCCAGCTCTGTGAAAAATGTTGGTGGTATTTTGATAGGGATTACATTGAATGTATATATTGCTCTGGATAGCATAGACATTTTAACAGTATTGGTTCTTCTAACCCATGATCATGGAATGTTTTTCCATTTCTCTGTGTCTTCCTCAATTTCTTTCCTAAGTTTTCTGTAGTTTTCAGAATACAGTCCCTTTACCTCTTTGGTTAGGTTTATTCCGAGGTATCTTAAGGTTTTGGGTGCTATTATAAATGAGATCAATTCCTTAATTTCTCTTTCTTCTGTCTCATTGTTAGTATATAGAAATGCAACTGATTTCTGTGTATTAATTTTTATCCTGCCACATTGCTGAATTACCATATGAGATCTAGCAATTTGGGGGTGGAATAAAAGAAAAATAAAAGACAAATAAGATAAAGAGATCAGTTCTCCAAGACATAATGATCTTTAACATGTATGCACATAATAACATGGTACCAAAACACTTGAAGCAAAAACTTATAGAACTATGAGAAATAGATACATCCACTTTTATACCTGGAAACTTCACATTCCTCTATCAGAGATGGGAAGATGCAGCAGGCAGAATTTCTGTAAGGACATAGCTGAATTCAGTATCACCAACAACCAACTGGACATAATTGGCATCTATAGACTGCTTCATTTAACAATGGCAGAATACATGTTCTTCTCAAACTCATAGGAAAATTCACCATTATAGACCACATTCTAGGCCATAAAACATACCTTAATGTACTAAAAAAGAGAAGAAATCATATGTCTGCTCTCAGATCATTGCTTAAAGAAATCAATACAGAAAGATAGTTGAGAAATCTCAACATACTTGGAGATTAAACAAAACATTTCTAAACATATGAGTCAAGGAAGAAATTTCAAGAGAATTTTTAAAAATACTTTGAACTTGGGGCACCTGGGTGGCTCAGAGGGTTAAAGCCTCTGCCTTCAGCTCAGGTCATGATCCCAGGGTCCTGGGATCGAGCCCCGCATCGGGCTCTCTCCTTGGTGGGGAGCCTGCTTCCTCCTCTCTCTCTCCGCCTGCCTCTCTGCCTACTTGTGATCTCTCTCTGTTGAATAAATAAATAAAATCTTAAAAAATACTTTGAACTTAATGTAAATGGAAATAAAACTTCCCCAAATTCATAAGATGCAGTGAAAGTAATGCTTAGAGGAAAAGATATAACTTCCAAATGTATGCATTCAATAGTGCATATATTAGAAAAGAAGAGGGAAATTTATAACATTGTTTGCATATATTAGAAGAAAACTCTAAATACAATCATCTGAGTTTCTATCTTAGAAAACTAGAAAAAGAAGAACAAATTAAATTCAAAGAAAGCAGATAAAAAGAAATAATAAAAATGAGAGCAGAAACCAATGAGATTGAAAACAGAAAATCAACAGAGAAATCAATGAAATATAAAACTAGTTCTTTAAAAAGATAATTAAAACCAATAAGCCTCTAGCCAACCTAACTAAGAAAAAAAGAGAGAACACAAATAACTAATATCAGAAATGAAAGAGGAGATATCACCACACATCCCATGGACATTGAAAGGATAATAAAGGGATACTATGAAGTCTATGCCCACAAATTTGGTAACCTAGATGAAATAGAACAGTTTCTTGAAAGATACAACCTGCCAAAACTCACACAACAAGAAATATACTATCTTAGCAGGCCCATATCTTTTAAATAGGTTGAATCAATAATTAATAACTTTATAAAGCATAATGCATCAGGCCCTTATGGGTTCATTGGTGAATTCTATCAAACATTTAGGGGAGAAATTATACCAGTCCTATACAATATTTTGCAAGCAGGGGGATACTTCTTAAATCACTCTATAAGGGCACCATTAGCCTAATAGCAAAGCCAGACAAAGACATTTCAAGAAAAAAAAAACTACAGACCAGTATCTCTCATGAACATAGATACAAAAATCATAAAAAAAAATGAGCACTTGGTGTTATATGCAACTAATGAATTATTGAATACAACATGAAAAACTGATGATATACTATATGTTGGTTAATTGAACTTAATAAAAAGTATTAGCAAATAAGATCAAACAATGTATAAAATATTATACATCATGACCAAGTGGGATTTTCTCAGGTATGCCAATTGGTTTGCATTATAAAATCAATTAATGTAATCTATCACATCAACAGTCTAAGAAAAATTACATGAGTATATCAATGGACGCAGAAAAAGCATTTTATGAAATCCAATATCCATTCATGATAAAAACTCTCAGTAAACTATGAATAGAGGGGAACTTCTTCAATTGATAAAAATATCTACAGAATCCTACAGCTAATGTCATACTTAATGGTATGAAACTCAAATTTCTAAGATCAGGAGCAAAGGAAGAATATCCCCCTTTACCACTCATTTTCAACTTCATACCGGAAGTCCTAGCTCATACAGTAAGATAAGAAAAGGAAATGATAGGTATATAGATATGGTAGGAAGACAAAATACTGTCTTTGTTCACAGATGAAATGATTGTTTAGGGAGAAAATCTGAGAGTATCAACAAAAAAATCCTGGAACTAATAAATGATTATAGCAAAGTTGGAGGATATAAAGTCAAAAGTTAATCATTTACCTAAATAACTGCAATGAGCAAATGGAATTTGAAATAAGAAATATAATACCATTTCCATAGCATCCAGAAACATGAAATATTTAAATGTAAATCAAATAAAAATG
Organism: Mustela nigripes; assembly: GCF_022355385.1. Lineage (NCBI taxonomy): Eukaryota > Metazoa > Chordata > Mammalia > Carnivora > Mustelidae > Mustela > Mustela nigripes. The sequence continues at coordinate 27,668,419 of NC_081575.1, read as the reverse complement.
TAGAGGATCTATATGAGAAAAACTACAAAACTCTGATGAAAAAGATCAAAGAACTGAATAAATACAGATGTTCCATGTTGATGGATAGAAAGACTCAATATTGTCAAGATGTCAATTTTTCCCTATTTGGTCTATTGATTCAATGCAGTCCCAATGGAAATACCAGCAATTATTTTGGGTATCTCAACAAACTGATTCCAAAGTTGATATGGAGAGGCAAAAGACCAGAATAGTACAATATAAAAGGACAAAAACAACGTTGGAAGAAAGACATTACCCTACTTCAAGACTTGCTATAAAGCTATGGTAATCAACACAGTGTGGTATTGGTGAAAGAATAGACAAATGGTTTAATGGAGTGAAATAGCAAGCTCAGAAGTAGACCCACATACATATAGTCAACTGATCTTTCACAAAGGAACAAAGACATTACAACAGAGGAAAAAAAATTTTTTTTTCATCAAATGGTACTGAAACAAATAGACATCCATCTGTAAAAGGGAATCTAGACCCAGACCTTACTACCTTCACAAGTATTGACTCAAAATGCATCATAGACATAAATGTAAAATGGAAAACTATAAAATTCCTAGAAGATGATGTAAGACAAACTTTAAATGTCCTTAGGTTTGGCAGTGACCTTTTAGTTATAATATCAAAGGTATGATCTTTGAAATAAATTTTTTATAAGCTGAAGTTCATTAAAGGTAAGCATTTCTGCTCCGTGAAAGATATTGTCAAGAGAATGAAAAGGCAGTCTACAGACTGGGAGAAAATAATTGCAAAAGATATACCTGATAAAGGACATTTGTCCCAAATACAGAAAGAACTCTTAATATTCAACAATAAAACTAGTAACCTGATTTCAAAATGAGACAAAGACCTGAACAGACACCTCACCAAAGAAAATGTACAGATAACAAGCATTTGAAAAGATGCTCTACATCATATGTCATTAGGGAAATGTAAATTAAAACAATGAGATAGTACTATATACCTATTAGGATAGTCAAATCCAGAATACTGATGACCCCAAATGCTGGCAAGGATGTGGAGCAACAGGAATTCTCATTCATTGATGGTAGGTATCCAAAATGGTACAGTCACCATGGAAGACAGTTGGCTGTTTTTACAAAACTAATCTTACTTATCATGTGATCCAGAAATCACACTCCTTGATATTTACCGAAAGGAGTTGAAAACTTATATCCACAAAAAAACCTCACATGATGCCTATAGCAGCTTAATTCATAATTGGAAGTAACTGAGATGTCTTAACTTAACTTAACTTAACATGATCCATAACTTGGAAGTAAGTGAGATGTCTTTCAGCTAATGAATAAATAAACTATGGTACATCCCGACAATGGAATGTTATTCAACACTAAAAGAAAATGAGCTATCAAGCCATGAAAAGACATAGTGAGAATTTAAATGCATATTACTAAGTTAAAGAAACCAATCTGAAAAGGCCACATGTTGTATTATTGCAAATATGACGTTCTGGAAAAAACAAAACTATAAAGATCATAAAAAGATTAGTGGTTTTCAGGGGTTAGGAGTGATGGACGAATGAATAAGTATAATATAGAAGATATTTAGGGCAGTGAAACTACTCTTTATGATACTATAAACATGTCACCATAAATTTGTTCAAACTCATAGGATGTACAGCACCAAGAGTGAACCCTAATGTAAACTATGGACTTGGGGTAAAATGATATATCAATATAGATTTATCACTTGTAACAAATGTACCACAGCATTTGGAATGTTGATAATGGTAGAGGTTATGCATGTGTGAGGGCAGGGGGAATATGGAAAAATTCTGTATTTCCTACTTATTTTTTCCATGAACCTAGAACTTCTCTGTACTGTTTATTATAAAAATACTAATGACAAGAAAATTAGGAGAGGAGATACTAATACAAGAAAAGAGTGAGTTATAGAAGAGATATAATACAACATGAAAAGAAAAATGAATAAAATGTATAGAGTGAAAAAAGAAATTGATCTTTCTGAGATGAGATGATTATCCACACGGGAGAGTCAAAGAATCATCTGAAAACCTTTATAATCAATAAGATAAATTATCAAGATATCTGGATAATATTATCAGTAACTTTCCAAATTATCAGTAATAACCAGTTAAGTAATATAACCAAAAATTTCCTATTCATAATAGTAACAAAAAATATGAAGTGTATGTACAATGAAGAATTATGGGAGAAATTCATAAAGAGCAGACGCTGCCTCCCCGGAGCTGCCCACACTGCCTGCCATGGTTAGTCCCACAGTGTTCTCTTTGACGTTGCTGTGGACGGTAAGTCCTTGGGCTGCGTCTCCTTCAAGCTGTTTGTAGACAAAGCTCCAAAGATAGCAGAGAACTTTTGTGCTCTGAGTACTGGGAAGAAAGGATTTGGTTATAAATGTTCCTGCTTTCACAGAATTATTCCAGGATTTATGTACCAGTGTGGGGACTTCACATGCCATAACGGCACTGGTGGCAAGTCCATCTATGGGGAGAAGTTTGATGATGAGAATTTCATCCTGAAGCACACGGGTCGGGGCATCCTCTCCATGGCCACTGCTGGACCCCACAAGAACTGTTCCCAGTTTTTCATCTGCACTGCCAAGACCAAGTAGTTGGATGGCAAGCATGTAGTTGTTGGCAAGGTCATAGAGGGCATGAACACTGTGGAGGCCATGGAGTGCTTCAGGTCTAGGAATGGCAAGACTAGCAAGAAGATCACCAGTGCTGACTGTGGACAGATCTAATAAATCTGACTTGTGTTTTATCTTAACTAGCAGAGCATTCCTTCTGTAGTTCAGGAGAGTGCCCCTCCACAACCACCTGCTCGAACGACCCAAGAATCTCTGCTCTCACTACAATTCTGCGGGTTCCATGGTTCCTTACCCCCAGATCCAGCCGGATTGCAGAGTTCAGTTTATGATGATGAAATAAAACCTAAGCCAAAAAAAAAAAAGAAAGAAAGAAAGAAAGAAAGAAAGAAATTCATAAAGAAAAAAACCCCAAAAAGATTTGAACAATTTAGATATATAATGTATACTTGATATTCACAAATTTAATAGTCACTGACTTATTTCCAAGCAGCCTTGAATATCCATTGCATATAATTATTTGGGACATTAAATTTATTTTTTTCTATTTGATCTGTTTAGCCAAAAGCCAGTATTTTATATTTTATCCCAAAATAGCTATCATACTTATTCATAATCACATGTGCATTTTATGGAATTTATAAAAGTATTGTTTTTAATAGTTTCCTAAATATCCTGGTTCCAGTATGCTTATTTATTATTTACAAAATTAAATTCTATTTATAATTTTGAATCCTGGTTTTTTCTTTAAATTTTATTTTGAGTATGATCATAATATACTAAATACTCTGAAAATATTCACCATGTTAAACAGCCTTCCAAAATATTTACCAAGTTAAATATCTGCAGTGTGCAGATGTACCACAAGGCCCTTGACTATTGTTTTCTGTCATCTAGCATTTTCTACTCATTCAGGGTTTCACCACTACCAAGCCACTAAAACTTCTTTTAATATCTCCAGGGACCTCCAACATTACCATATCCAATAGTCACTGCTCTGGCTCAACTTTCTCAACTCATAAGCACTATTTAACAAAGTTAACCACTCACGCTTTGACTTCTACTTCCAAAATATATCTGGAATCCATCCACTTCCGTCAGTCTTCATGAATGCTCTAGTCTAAGGCAACATTAATTAACTTTCATCTAGACTACTGTAATAGCTTTCAAAAAATTTCTTCTGTTTTAAGCACCTGGGTGGCTCAGTCAGTTAAGTGTCTGCCTTTGGCCCAGGTCATGGGCCCAGGGTCCTGGAATTGAGTCCCACATCGAGCCTCTGCCTGAGTAGGGAGCCTGCTTCTCCATTTGCCTCTGCCTCTGCCTCTCTTTTTCCCTCTCATGAATAAATTTTAAAAAAATCTTTAAAAAATTTTTTCTTCTGTTTCTTGTTTTGTTTCCTTTAATTTCATCCAAAAACCAGCCAAAGTGAGCCTTGAAAATATAATCAGTTTGTTATATTCTTTTCAAGATCTTTCAGTAACTTCTCAGGACGTTTAGAATAAAATTCAAATTCTTTCCTGAGCCTACAAAGTCCTATGTAAATCTTCCTCCTTCTTTGGTTGATAGGACAGAACCAGCCATCTTTCTCACTTAGATATGGCAAATGTTTTTCTGTCTTAGAGTTTACCTTAGTCTCACTTTAAATGCCATCACCTATTTATTTAAAATAGTTTCCAGTTTCTCTCCATCAACTCATCATGTTTTTCTTCATTATAATGCTTATAAGTACTTGATATTTTTCTTTTTTATTTATTGCCTATCTTCCTGAAAAAGATGTAAACCTTTTGAGAGAAGTGATTTTATGTGTCTCATTATTAGATTCCCAGAGTCTCAGTATCTGGCATGTTGTTGCTGGTGAAAAAATAATTGTGATTGAATTTAAGAATGAATAAATGAGTGAATGACATTTTTGTAATTTGAATTATTTTCAACTATCAGCATTGTGCTTCCATTAATATTTTCCTACTTTAAAAAGTTAGGCAAGATTCCTAGAAAAATAATTAGTGTCAGAGGGTACATATATCTGAAGGTTAGAAATATGCTAAAAACTTTATTTTTTGAAAGACATTGTAATAATTTTTACTTTATAAGAAATATATGAGAGTGCTCATCTCTACTAGTTTTATTACCATTTATTAATCCGTGATAACTTAATAGGCAAAATGGGTGTCTCATTGCTGTTTTAATTTGAAATTATTTGATTACTAAAAAGATAGGACATATTTTAATATAGTTATGCTTTATATACTTTATGTACTTTTAATACAGTTCTATAAATTAGCTGTTCATTTCCTTTGCCAATTTAATTTTATTTAGGATACATTTCATAGTAGTTAAATCTGAATTTATAGAATCAAGCATCTATAGCCAGACTACATGATTTTCAAATTCCATCACTACAGTGTACTAGCTGTGAGACCTTAGGCAAGCTAGTTGACCTCTCTGTGCCTTAGTTTACCTATATGTAAAATGGTGATAATAACAGCAGCTACCTCAGGATTGTCATGAGTATTATATCAGTCACTACAGGTAAAACAACATCAATAAGAAACTTAGAGCACTACCTGGCTCATACTAAGTACAGAAAATATTGGCCTTGGTCCTCTCTCTCTCTCTCTCTCTCTCTTAACATATAATGTATTATTTGCTTCAGGGGTACAGGTCTGTGAATCATCTGTCTTACACAATTCACAGCAATCACCATAGCACATACCCTCCCCAATGTCTATAATCCAGTCACCCTATTTGTCCTCCCCCAGCCCCCAACAACCCTCTGGCTATTAGGGTATTTTCTGGTTCTGTATAAATTTTAGGATTATTTGTTCCAGCTCTGTGAAAAATGTTGATGGTATTTTGATAGTGATTACATTGAATGTATATATTGCTCTGGATAGCACATTTTCACAATATTTGTTCTTCCAGTCCATGAGCATGGGACGTTTTTCCATTTCTTTGTGTCTTCCTCAATTTCTTTCATGAGTACTTCATAGTTTTCTGAGTACAGATTCTTTGCCTGTTTGATTAGATTTATTCCTAGGTATCTCATGGTTTTGTGTGCAATTATAAATGGGATTGAATGCTTAATTTTTCTTTATTCTGTCCTGCTGTTGGCATATAGAAATCCAACTGATTTCTGTGCATTGATTTTATATCCTGACACTTTCCTAAATTCCTGTATGAGTTCTAGCAGTTTTGGAGTGGAGTCTTTTGGGTTTTCCACATAAAGTATCATATCATCTGCGAAAACTGAGAGTCTGACTTCTTTGCTGATTTGGATGCCTTTAATTTCTTTTCTTTTCTTTCTTTCTTTCTTTTTTTTTTTTTTTTGTTTGATTGCTGAGGCTAGGACTTCTAGTACTATGTTGAATAGCAGTGGTGATAGTGAACATCCCTGCCAAGTTCCTGACCTTAGCGGAAAAGCTCTGTTTTCCCCCATTGAGAATGATATTTGCTGTGGGTTTTTCATAGACGGTTTTGATGATATTGAGGTATGTACCCTCTGTCCCTACAATGTGAAGAGTTTTGATCAAGAAAGAATGCTGTACTTCATCAAATGCTTTTTCAGCATCTATTGAGAATATCATATGGTTCTTGTTCTTTCTTTTATTAATGTATTATATCACATTGATTGATTTGCAGATGTTGAACCAACCTTGCAGCCCAGGAATAAATGCCAATTGGTCTTTGTGAATAATCCTTTTAATGTACTGTTGGATCCTATTGGCTAGTATTTTGGTGAAGATTTTTGCATCCGTGTTCATCAGGGATATTGGTCTGTAATTCTCCTTTTTGGTGGGGTCTTTGTCTGGTTTTAACTAAAAATAGATTAAAAACTTAAGCATAAGACTTTGAAATCATAAAACCACTATAAGTAAATCACAGGGAAAAACTCCCTGATATTGTCTTGACAATGATTTTTTTTGGATTCAAGACTACATGCAAAGGGAAGAAAAGCAAGAATAAACAAGTGGAACTATGTCAAACTTTAAAGTTACTGCACAATAAAAATAAAATATCAACAAGATGAAAAGGCAACTTATGGAATGAGAGAAAACATTTGCAAGCCACATATTTGATAAGGAGTGAATATTCAAAATATATAAGGAACACTTGAACTCAATAGCAAAGAAACAAATGACCCAATTAAAAAACGGGCAAAGGAACTGAACAGACATTTTTCCAAAGAAGACATACATGTTGCCAATGCTCAACATCACTAATCATTAGCAAAATGCAATTCAAAACCACAATAAGATATTACCTCATACCTTTTAGGGTGTCTGTTAGAAACAAACAAACAAACAAACAAAACCAGAAATAACAAATGTTGGTGAAGATGTGGAGAAAAGGGAACTCTTAGGAATGTCTGAATGCAAATCTGTGGAGAAACAGTCAACAAAACAAAGTGGCAACCCACGAAATTGGAGAAGATATCTGCAAATGACACTACAGACAAAGGGCTAATATCCAAGATCTATACAGAACTTCTTAAACTCAACACCCAAAAACTAATAATCAAGTCAGAAAATGGGCAGAAGACATGAACAAACACTTCTTCAATGAAGACATACAAATGGCTAACAGACACATGAAAAAACGTTCATCATCATTAGCCATAAGGGAAATTCAAATCAAAACCACACCGAGATACCACCTTACACAGTTAGAATGGCAACAATTGACAGGCCAAGAAACAAATGTTGGAGAGGCTGTGGAGAAAGAGGAACTGTCTTACACTGTTGGTGGGAATGCAAGCTGGTATAGTGTGGAGGTTCCTCAAAAAATTAAAAATAGAGCTACTCTATGACCCAGCAATTGAACTACTGGATATTTACCCCAAAGATAGAGATGTAGTGAAAAGAAGGGCCATGTGTACCCCAGTGTTCAGAGTAGCAATGTCCATAATGACCCAACTGTGGAAGGAGCTGAGATGCCCTTCAACAGACAAATGGATAAAGAAGATGTGGTCCATATACACAATGGAATATTACTCAGCCATCAGAAAGGATGAATACCTAACTTTTGCATCAACATGGATGGGACTAGAGGAGATTATGCTAAGTGAAATAAGTCAAAGAGAAAAAGTCAATTATCATATGGCTTCACATATTTGTGGACCACAAGGAATAGAATGGGCAACATTAGGAGAAGGAAGGGAAAAATGAAGGGTGGGAAATCAGAGGGAGAGATGAACCATAAGAGACTATGGATTCCAAGAAACAAACTGTGGGTTTTAGAGGGGAGGTAGTGGGGGGATGGGTGAGCCTGGTGATGGATGTTAAGGAGGGCACATATTGCATGGAGCACTGGGTGTTGTAGGCAAACAATGAATCATGGAACACTAATCAAAAACTAATGATGCACTGTATGGTGAGTAACATAATAAAAAAGAGAAATATAGACAGCAATATCTTAATGTAGGGACAGATGTTACTACACTTAATGTCATAAGCACTGAGTAATGTATAGAACTATCAAATCAGTATATTGTACACCTGAAACTAACATAACATTGTTAATTATACTTTAAAAAATAACTTAAGTGGCAAAAAAATACATGCATACCTACAGTAGTATGATAAATACTGTAAAAGTTTTTAAGAAGATATTGCACACATAACTTAAGAATATGGTGTGATGAGAATCAAGGAATAACTCAGAAAACTTTAAAACTAAATATGTGATAATAAATATCAAAAAGGGGGTACAAAATATGGAGTCAAGGGAAATTCTCCAAATAAAAATGAAAGTACTCAAAGAAAATGAGAACAAAGACATGAAATGCCTAAAATCAAGGCAGGAGGTCCAATATCTAATAAGGGTGTCTCAGATAAATAAAAAAAGAAAAGAAGAATTCTAAAAAATAACTCAAGAAAAATTATCAGACCTGAAGAAAGACATGTGCCTTCAAATTGAAAACATCCATTGAGTGCCAAGAAGGAGACATGAAAAATGAAAACACACCTAAACACAATATGTGAAATTACAGAATAAGATATACAGAATAATAATAATATAGAATAATAATAATAAAGAAGAAATCCTAAAAATTTCTCAAGGAGAAAGAGGTGTTCCACTGAAAAGAAAAATAATTAAACTAGCATATGATTCCTCCATGAATAGAAATAGATTGCAGCAGATATTACAGCATGCCTTAAGTATTTTTAGCAAAATTATACCAAATCATGAGTCAATTATGAGAAATTAATAAAGCCATTTTCAAACATTTAAGTACTCATAGTTTGGTATTCACTTACATTTATAAAAGAATTATGAATGTATTTTTGCAATAACAGCACAAATTTAAGAAAAAGAAATATTGCAAATATTACAAGCAGTTGGAAAATAATAAAATATAATAAATAATAAAAAATAAAAATTTTAATAGGCTCAAACGCCTGAAATACTTAGGACTAAATAAAGGAAAAGACAATCAAGGGGCGCCTGGTGGCTCAATGGGTTAAAGCCTCTGCCTTCGGCTCAGGTCATGATTCCAGGGTCCTGGGATTGAGCCCCACATCGGGCTCTCTGCTTAGCAGGGAGTCGGCTTCCCTTCCTCTCTCTCTGCCTGCCTCTCTGCCTACTTGTGATCTCTGTCAAAGCCAGATGTGGGGCTCGATCCCAGGACCCTGGGATCATGACCTGAGCTGAAGGCAGAGGCTTTAACCCACTGAGCCACCCAGGCACCCCTGGGCAACAGTCTTGAACAGACACTTCGCCAAAGAAGATATGTGAAAGCACAATAAATGTAGAGGCATCTCATTTCAATTTGAGTTTTCCTCATGACCAACAATAGTAAGCAATGTTTTTATGTGCTTATTGACACCCCAATATCTTCTTTGGTGAAGTGTCTGTTCAAATATTTTGCCATTTTTTAAAATTGGTATGTGTGTCATAAAGTAAGAGTTCCTTACATCTCCTGAATACAAGTTCTTTATCCAATGTTTTGCAACTATTTTCTCCCAGTGGCTTGTACTTTCATTTTCTTAACATCTTTCAATGAGCAGAAGTTTCTAGTTTTAATAAATTCAATTTATAATTATTTTCTTTTGTAATCTGCTTTTTGCAGTCTATCTCAGAAATATTTGCTTAATCTCAAGTCACAAAGATATTCTCCTATATTTTCCTCAAGAAGTCTTGTATGTTTTTTGTCTCACAGGTCCATTTTGTGTTAATCTTTGTATATGGCACGACGTAAGGGTCAAGATTCATCATCATGCAAATAAGTATCCAACTATTGCAACACCATTTGTTGAAAAGACTGTCCTTCATCCCACTGAATTACATTTATTGCAAATCAGTGGCCCATATATAAGGTGTATTTTGGGATTCTATTTTTTCCATTTAGCTGTATATCTGTTCTTATACTAATATCAGACTGTCTTAAGTACTTTTGCTTTAGAGGAGCTTTTTGAAAGAAATTAGGGGGATTCTTCCAACTTTACTATTTTTCAAAATTGCTCTTGCAATTTTAAACCTTTTGATTTCTCTATAAATTTTATTATCTAGTTGTCAATTTCTACCAAAATCCTTCTAGAGTGACAACAGCAAGATGGCAGAATAGGAGGTCCTTGGCTTTATTCCCCTTTGCAGGAAGAGCAACTAGCAACTATTCATATGCAAAAATACCTTTGTGAAAATCCCAAAACCCGGGAGTGAACCTGAATCACCCCCTTAGACCACAGAAAAGTAAGAAAAACTATATTAGAAGGGTAAGAGGATCATTTTCACTTTGACCACATTACCCCTCCCCCAAGTCAGCACAACACCACACTGAGAGTGTTGCCCTGGACCTATGGTTTCTCCAGTAGGGGAAAGAGACCCTAAAGTAGACATCCAACATTTTCCAGCATTCTGGGGAGCTTCCTGGGAAGCCACTTCTGTCTCACTTCATGGGGAACACTGAGAGGATCAGCAGGACTAGACTGCCAAGTGTTAGCTAAAAACAAAGATAGGGGCAGTGCTCAAACAACCAGTAAAGGGATCTTGGCAGATTAGGTTCCAGCTGGTAGCAGCACCTGACCAGAGAGCCCAGCCAACAGCTCTGTTCACTCATGGAGCCAAGCCAGTGGTCCCATCTGGCTAAGGAGCATTGTTGGTCAGCAGTTCTTTCAGGCTTGGGTACCTAGCCAGAGATCCATAGATCCCACAGTGTGACCCTGCCCAGGCAAGCCAGCCAGCACCCACTTACAGAACACAGCCTCTGGCCTCACCTGCATAGGGAGCCCAACCAGCGATCTAGCCTGACTTTGCAGCATAGCCAGTAGCCTGCCCAATCACAGAGCCTAGCCTGCAGTCTCATCCAACTGCGGGCACAACCTGTGGCCACACTCAATCATGAAACCCAGATGGAGGACCCATCCAATTGCAGAACATAACTTGAGAGCTCACTCTGAAGCCCCAACCAAGTGCAGTGTAACTATTTATACTACCTGACCAAAGAGCACAAGCTGCAGTCCCACTCAGTAGTAGAGTGTAACCAGCAGCACCACCCAAAGAGCCAAGCCAGCAGCCCCTCCCAACCTCAGAACATGAGCTTCACCCCATTAGAGATCCTCAACAGCAAGCTCTTCCTACCCACAGATGCTACCAGCTGTCTTACCCTTCCAGAGTCCCAGGTTGTGCTGACAGGTTGAAGGTCTTTCCCTGGAGTGTATCTAAAAAAGCTAAAAGAGACTGCTTGCTCAAAACATTTTTTCTGATATTTTAGCTTGATATATTTTTGCTCCTTCATTCAATATAAAATCAGGTCCCTTCTCAAAGAGGTATTTCTAGACCTCTCAAGTTCACAATGATGTTTCTTACCTCCAAGTTCAAAATAAGGATAGTAGATGATCAGTAATTGAAGTATATTTCCCATGGTGCATTCTAGTTGCTTTACATTCATAATATATATTTTACAATTGAGTTGGGAGAATGTGAAATACCTTCCCTTATTTCAATAAGAATCTAATACCCAGAGATTTTTAATGACATACCTAAAATTGAATATGTAAAAAGTGGTAAATTTAGGAATAGAATCTAGGACTTTGTTTCTCTAAAACCCAAGTCCTTTCAACTGTTTCTCAACTTATAACACTTTAGAAAAAATCTTTTGAACACTGCAAGTTCAGCAGTCATTACGCTCAGTATCATGGTGAAAGTCCAATAAAATAATCCTTGCTTTCTTTTGCTCACAGCCTAGTACAGGAATTTTTTTTTATTAATTTTTTATTTTTTATAAACATATATTTTTATCCCCAGGGGTACAGGTCTGTGAATCACCAGGTTTACACACTTCACAGCACTCACCAAAGCACATACCCTCCCCAATGTCCATAATCCCACCCCCTTCTCCCAAACCCCCTCCCCCTAGCAACCCTCAGTTTGTCAAGCAGAGAAAGACAACTATCATATGATCTCCCTGATATGAGGAAGTGGTGATGCAACATGGGGGCTTAAGTGGGTAGGAGAAGAATAAATGAAACAAGATGGGATTGGGAGGGAGACAAACCTAGTACAGGAATTTAACAGATGCACAGATATAGCAGGTTTAATTAAAACTTCATGTGTGTGTTTTGGAGGTTGGGAGGAAGAGCTATGGGGATATGCTGTGAGTGAACGCATAAAAATAAATGACCCAAAATGTCAACTAAAATACTAGTATTTTGGAATGGAGGAGCTTGATGTTAATCTTCCCTGGGAATCTGGGAACGGGAAAATCAGCCTGATGAAGGAAACATATTTATTGCATCTTGACCCTCCTTTGGGACATGCAGTGAAGTAAAGCTCTTTTAGCAGATTCAAGCTATGTTATTTAATATCACTGTTAAGTCCTTGAAGTAGCTTCATAAAAGTTGATGTATTTTATTGAATCTGTTTTATTTCATTTTATTTTATTTATTTTTTTAAATTACAGACTGAGGTATGATTTATCGGAGAGAGAAGAATAAGGCACAGTCATCAACAATGTGGCACCCTCAGGCACAATGAAGACACTTTAGGTTTTAAAATGGTATTTTTAACCAGCTAAGACAAACAACTGTCATCAGTAACTATAGGATTTAATTTGCAAATAGCTCAAGTTGTCCCTTTGACAGTTGCCAGAGCCTGAGCATATAGTCAACCCATGTGTTGTGTTTTCTCTCCTTCTCTGGCATACAGAAGGGTGTGAGATGGCATGTCCTAGGTGGTTTTCACTATAAATTCTATTCTTCACTGTGAAGTTTTCAGACCTTTCATGTTTCTGTGATGTCTTTTGGGAAGCCTATGATGTGGGAACAGGATGAGTTTATACTCTCACACATAGTGAGTAGAGATCTTCCTTGACTTATAACGGGGTTATGTCCTGATAAACCCATTGTAAGTTGAAGATGTAAACTGACAATGCATTTAATGTACCTATCCTACTGAACATCATAGCTTAGCCTAGCCTACCTTAAACATGCTCAGAACACTTACATTAGTCAACAGTTGGGCAAAATCATCTAACACAAAACCCACTTTATAATAAAGTGTTGACTATGTCATGTGATTTATGGAATACTGTACTAAAAGTGAAAAACAGAATGGTTGTATGGGTACAGAATGGGTACAGAATAACCATTCTGTATATACATTCTAAGTGTATCAGTTGTTTATCCTTGTGATTTTGTGGCTGACTGGGAGCTTTGGCTTACTGCTGTGAGTGAGCAACCTGAGAGGGTATTGTATGCAAATTGCTAGCTTGGGAAAAGATCAAAATTTAAAATTCAAAATACAGTTTCTACTAAGTGTATACTGCTTTTACACAATCATAAAGTCAAAAAATCACAAGTTGAACCATTGTAAATCAGGGACTGTCTGTATACCTCTTATATCAGCCATGTGTTTTATCTATTCTGGAATTCATCCAACATTCCCACATCCATTCATTCATTTTTCATTCAATCATTGTTAGCACCTTTTATGTATAAGAAACCATAGTAGGCATGGCTAATGAAAAATTGAATAAGAGATGACTCATATTTTCAAGAAAATGTTTAGAAGAGGAATATTTAGGGTTTTTGTTTGTTTTTTGTTTTCCTTTGGGTTACATAAATATTCATATTTTTGTTAACATATAATGTATTATTAGCCCCAGGGGTACAGGTCTGCAAATCGTCAGGCTTACACACTTCACAGCACTCACCATAACACATACCCTCCCCAATGTCCATCACCCAACCACTCTCTGCCTATTCACCTTTCCCTGGCAACCCTGTTTGTTTTGTGAGATTAAGAGTCTCTTATGGTTTGTCTCCCTCCCAATCCCATCTCGTTTCATTTTTTCCTTCCCTACTCCACAAACCCCCCATGTTGCCTCTCAAATTCTTTATATCTGGGAGATCATATGATAATTGTCTTTTTCTGATTGGCTTATTTCGCTTGGGATAATACCCCTCTAGTTCCATCCACATTGTTGCAAATGGCAAGATTTCACTTCTTTTTATAGCTACATAGTATTCCATTGTGTGTGTGTGTGTGTGTGTGTGTGTGTGTGTGTATGTATCACATAGAAGAGGAATATTTGTAACTCTAAATATCTAATGTTTCATCAGCTCATGAGTACAAAGTAAAGTCAGCAAAATCAATGCAATGTGTTATCTAACTACCTCATTTCTGTTTAATTTTAGGATCAGACACTATTTACTACTCTGATTCCTTATGTTTTATAGTATTTCAGAAAAACCAATGAGAGGGTCTATGTGTGTGCCCAAGCCAGCCTAGTCAATGCTTGTGTATCTGCCATGATTCTATCCTAAATTATAAATCCCAGTAGTCCTCTCAGGCTGTTATAGCTCTATGTTATTTGTTGTGAACTGTGATCATAATGCCTTTTATGGCTTACTGTCTGAACTACTGCTTCTTAAATTGTATTAACATATGCTAATATGTTTGTCAAGCAATAATGCCCCTATCTTGTATAGGTCTGCTACTCTTGCACCAAAAGTTAACTTCACTCAACTTTTCTTGAAGGTTATATTCTCATAGTAAGCATGATAGCATAATTTCTTGGGTTCAAGAGGTTTTGGCTTTTCAAATTTTAAACACCCATTTCTTTTGAAGGCTTGCACATACCAGATGTCAGGATCATCGTGGGTTTGGGTAAAAACCATAATTTATTTCTGGTAGGTTTTGGTAAAAGGTCTCAACCATGTCCAGAACCACTATTCACCTTTAAAAATCTGAATCTGCTGTTGAGTCATGTGAGACTCTATCACCTGGAGTCAGTTTTCTTCCTAAAATGTGCCTACTTTCTTTCCTCTCATCTCTGCTCATTCAACTTAGCAAGCCCATATGTCTGAACAGCCAGATATGGTTCATGCAATTCAGTGAATGTAAATAAAAGCATGAATATGTAATTAAACCCCACATACATGACATATCCATATCTTAGCTCGAGCCAACCCAGGGCACCTCCTATAAATGTAAACATATATGTGTAATAAAATGCTAAAAATAGCTTGATAGGAATAAAAAGGAATGAAGATGGTGTAAATCCTATGAGACGAGTTTACATATAACAGAAAGTCAGCATAGAGGAAGTGATCTGGAAGATGCATGTTGAATGATTTCAGTAGAAAAGAAAAGTGAAAGTTAGCATATTCTAGGTAGAGAAAGCAATATGAGCAAAGGCAGAGATTATTGAAAGAGGATGTTATGTTCAGTCATCTGTGAGTTGTTCATTATAAATAGAGGAAAAGAGAGAATGATGAGACTTTAGATATAAGTTTGAGGTAACTGTGGAGCATCCAGAGGGAGAAAACCAATAGACAATTGAAGCTGAGGCACAAGTCTTGGCTGAATATAGAGATTTAACTTAAGCCATGGGAGTAGATATTCATTCAGGAAGAACATTTAGATAAAGGAAAATTAGGAGCAAGAATGATACTCTGCCACAATCCAACACTTAGAGGAAATATATTAGGGAAAATTTGGCTGCAGGGACCAGATCCTTTCCAAAGTTAACAAGATAGAAGAGTTTTATTTTTTAATAGGAATACAGTGATAATATAGAACTAAAGTCTAAAATTTTAGCTAAACATCATAAGGGATGATAACTGGAAACCTATCAGGTACTGGGGTTTCTTCCTGTGCTCTCCAAGGCTTCAGTTTCCTGTCTCTGGAATGTTGGCTTCATTATTATCTCTTGAACTTTCTGCTTTCACATACACATGGAATGTATACAATACCCCAACTCTGGATTTGGATGACTTCCCAATTCAACTATTCAACAAAAACGAAATCTCCAGCTTAGACTTAAAACAGTGGTTTATTGGCTTGTTTCAACTTAAATCTCCTGCTGCAGTTGATATATAAAATATACATACACATGTATTTATACATAAGAATATTTGTTTGAACACATTGGAGATATGCAAGGCAGAAATAACTTGTGGAACTATATTAGGGAGAGAAAGAAAGTCCATAGAATAAAGTCTAACATTTGCACCTACTTTTCTACTGATTCGCTGGTTTGAAAGTGGGAGCTAAGCAATTGAGAAGGTGACCAGATATTTCAGGAGTATCTTGGGGTTACAGGAGAACCATTGGAGTCCAGAGATCACTTAAGAGGAGGAATCATAAAAAACACTGAAGGCTTTCAAATGGAACCCTGATAAACTATGCCTTAGGTAAAAAGGATAAGCCACAATAAACCTAGTGCTCACAAAAACTAAAATCTAACTTTTAATCACCTCTATCCTTGATTGGATTAAAGTGATCTACCCTCAATTGGCTGTCAGAAGCAAAAGTAAAAAATTTCTTGTGGAAGATAATATCAAGTTATTGATAATGTTGATAATATCAAGATATTGATAATATCAAGTACCCCAAATTATCTCCACAAACTAATATACAGTGTCAGATAGTTCATAAAAAATAACAAGATCTAAAAATGACAATAAATAACCAAATACAATAGAAAAAAGCATACAATAGAAACAGACTGATCGGTGATCCACATATGATATTGAAGTTATCAGAGACTGGCTTTAAAATATGTCTCCACAAACTATGGCCTATAGGACAAATCCAAACTGCTTCTTGATCCTGTAAATAAACTTTGCTGGAAAATAACCATGCTCATTTGTTTACATAGTTTTTATAGTCATTTTCATGCTAGAATGGCAAAGATATTACAACAATTGCAACAGAAACCATATGTTCTTCAAAACTGAAAATATTCAATATATAGCCCTTTATGGTAAAGTTTAGCAACCACTACTTCACGTTTGATTAGTGTATCCAAGAAATTAAATAAAAAGATTGAGATTATTGGCAGAGAACTGCAAACATGAGAAATGCTAGAATAGAACATTTACAACTGAAAAAGTACAATAACTGAAATTGAATCTCCATGGTTGGGTTTAATAGATTCAGCACAGCTGAAGAGATAATTGGACAACTTGAAGACAGCAATAAGTAAACATAAAGACTGAAATATGGAGAACAAAAGTGTGGAAAACAGAAAAGAGCTTAAAATACATAAGAAAGAGTAAAAAAAAATCATCCCTGTAAATGGCATCACAGAAAGATTAAAGATGAAGCACAAATAGTATTTGAAGAAATAGTGGCTGGGAAAAGATATCAAATTATATATTCAGAAGTACTAAAACCCATAAGAGAAACATTTAGAAAACTATATTAAAGGGGATCACAGTAAAACTGCCCAAAAGAAAAGATGAAGATAAAATCTTAAAAACAGCTAGGAATTGCAGTCATATTTTATCCAAAGGATTAACAGTAAGAATGATAACGAAATGCTCAACAGAAACTTTAAGCTGAATAAAGAAAATAACTTCCAGTGTCACTTACATTGTATGCATGAACCCAATTATGGAATAAGGAGAGACCAGGTCATGGGGTTCTCCAAGGCCAAAGGGGGTAAATATGAGAAATAGGAGGGATTT
>NC_081575.1:27641874-27650485 GCF_022355385.1 Mustela nigripes | reverse complement strand
TTGATAGGTTGTGTTTCACTGTTCTTTTCTTCTACATAGTTTATAAATTTAGTTTGTCTCCTTCTTTAACACAAAACTTATTTGGAAATGAAATTGTGGATTTCAAACAAGATCCCTAATGTATACATTGGTTTTGGTTCTCCATTTCTAATTTTACTGTCTCATGATCCACAGATGTGTCCTCTGTGATTTCTTTTTAGGCATAAAAAATTTGCAATGTCATTTGTGACCAAGTTACATGAAAAAGTTTTGTCAATATAACAAGTGTTTGAAAGGAATTTGTTTTTTTTTTTTTTGGTAAGCATATAGTTTATATATTTTTTAAAGAAGCTTGTTATAAGATTCAAATGCTCTATATCCTGGCCTATATTTTGTGTGTGTATTTCTCAATTTAGGTTTGTATTCCTATCATTTCTTCCTTTCTATACTTTGAAGACTTTTTAAAAGCTGTATAGAAATCATGATTATTGCACTGACCTGATATATCATTTATCATTATGAAGTATCTCTCTTTTCTCCTCAAATATATTTTAAATTTTAGCTGGCCTATTAACATGGTGACATCTGATTTTATTGTTACTATTTTCTTCATATATATGTTCTTATTTCTGAATTTTTTGGTAGGGATTTATTTGTGTTTCTTTTCATCATCATGTAGCTAATTTTATTTTTTGAAATTCAGTCTGAGTCTCTGAGTCTTCTAAAGGGCAATTATTGATATGGATGATTGATAGATACATAAACAAATAGATGGATGAATAAACAAATAGATATAGAGATAGATTCAAACACACCTTTTTGTATTTGCTTACTGATTGGTTTTCTTTTTTCCTTTTCTTTATTTTGTTACATGGATTGTGATTTTGATATTCCCTTTCTTTTGTAAATGTATAAATATATAAATATATTATCTTATATAAAATAAATATTTAGATTTTCATTCAAAGAAACTGAAAAAGCATCAAAATAAATTGAAATAAGTAAGAAACAATAGATGCTGGTGATGATGCAGAGAAAGGGAAACCTTCCTACACTGTTGGTGGGAATGCAAGCTGGTGCAGCCACTCTGGAAAATGGCATGAAGATTTCCTTAAAAAGTTGAAATAGAGCTACCCTATGACCCAGCAATCTCACTACTGGGTATTTACCCTAAAGATACAAATGTAGTGGTCTGAGGGAGTACATGCACCCAAATGTTTATAGCAGCAATGTCCACAATAGCCAAACTATGGAAAGAAACTAGATATCCATCAACAGATGAATGGATGAAGAAGATGTGTTATATATATACAATGGAATACTGTGCAGCCATCAAAAGAAATGAAATCTTGCCATTTGCAATGATGTGGATGGAACTAGAGGGTATTATGCCAAGCGAAATAAGCCAATCAGAGAAAGACAATTATCGTATGATCTCCCAGATATGAAGAATTTGAGAGGCAATGTGGGGGGCTTGGGGGTAGGGAAGGAAAAAATGAAATAAGATGGGATTGGGAGGGAGACAAACCATAAGAGACTCTTAATCTCACAAAACTAACTGAGGGTTGCCAGAGGGAGGAGGGTAGGGAGAGGGTGGCTGGGTGATGGACATTGGGGAGGGTATGTGCTATGGTGAGTGCTGTGAAATGTGTAAGCCTGACGATTCGCAGACCTGTACCCCTGGGGCTAATAATACATTATATGTTAATTTAAAAAATAAAATAAATAAATTGAAAAAAGTAAAATGAAAAAATCAAAATAAATAATACAATGATTAAAAATATTTTTAAAAATAATAACTGTGCTCACTGGGTATTTACCCTAAAGATACAAACATAGTGATCCTAAGGGGCACGTGCACCCGAATGTTTATAGCAGCAATTTCTACAATAGCCAAACTATGGAAAGAACCTAGATGTCCATCAACAGATGAATGGACAAAGAAGATGTGGTATATATACACAATGGAATACTATGCAGCCATCAAAAGAAATGAAATTTTGCTATTTGTGATGATGTGGAAGGAACTAGAGGGTATCATGCTTAGTGAAATAAGTCAATCAGAGAAAGACAACTATCACATGATCTCCCTGATAGGGGGAAGTGGAGATGCAACATGGGGGTTTCTGGGGGTAGGAGAAGAATAAATGAAATAAAATGGGATCGGGAGGGAGACAAACCATAAGTGACTCATAATCTCACAAAACAAACTGAGGATTGCTGGGGGGTGGGGGGTCGGGAGAGGGGGTGGGGTTATGGACACTGGGGAGGGTATGTGCTATGGTGAGTGCTGTGAAGTGTGTAAACCTGGCGATTCACAGACCTGTACCCCTGGGGATAAAAATACATTATATGTTTATAAAAAATAATAATAACCCAACCTTTGTAGCAACATGGACAGGACTGGAAGAGATTATACTGAATGAAATAAGTCAAGCAGAGAGAGTCAATTATCATATGGTTTCACTTATTTGTGGAGCATAACAAATAGCATGGAGGACATGGGGAGTTAGAAAGGAGAAGGGAGTTGGGGGAAATTGGAAGGGGAGGTGAACCATGAGAGACTATGGACTCTGAAAAACAATCTGAAGGTTTTGAAGGGGCGGGCGGTGGGAGGTTGGGGTACCAGGTGGTGGGTATTATAGAGGGCCCAGATTGCATGGAGCACTGGGTGTGGTGAAAAAAATAATGAATACTGTTATGCTGAAAATAAAAAATAAATTAAAAAAAGAAAGTATTGCCATTAATGGTAAAAAAAATAATAATAAATAAAAAAATTTTTAAACATAATAACAGTGCTCCACAGATGAATGGATAAAGATGTGGTTCATATATACAGTGGAATATTACTCAGCCATCAAAAAGGATGAATATTTACCATTTGCATCAACATGGATGGAACTGGAGGGGATTATGCTAAGTGAAATAAGCCAAGCAGAGAAAGACAATTATCATATGGATTGACTCATTTGTGGAGCACTAGGAATAGCACAGAAGACCATAGGGAAAGGGAGGAAAAACTGAATGGAAAGAAACCAGAGAGGGAGACAAACCTTGAGAGACTCTGGATTCCAGGAAACAAACTGAGGTTTATAGGAAGGAGTGGGGGTGGGGAGATAAGGTAGCCAGGTGATGGGTATTATGGAGGGCATGTGTTGTGATGAGCACTGGGTGTTATATGCAACTAATGAATTATTGAACACTACATCAAAAACTAATAATGTACTATATGTTGGCTAACTGAACATAATTTAAAAAATAAATAATGAAAGTTATCCTCAAATTTACTAAAGAAAGTAACTTTCAACTCAGAATTCTATATCTTGGGGAAAATTTGTTACTTGAATGAAAGCAAATTAAAGACATTTTCAGACTAATAAAACTGAAAGAAGTTATCAGCAGACCTGCGCCAAAAGGAATGTTAAAGTGAGTTCTTTAGGAAAAAATAAATCCTAGATGGAAGAGTTGAAAAGCAAGAGATAATGAAGAGCGGAGAAAAGAGTAAATATTTGGGTAAATATAAATGGATATTGATTGTGATATATGTATTATGTTATATATATATATATATGTTATATATATATATATCATGTGTTATACATAATGTATGTAATATATATATAATTAAAATATACACCAAAAATAGTATAAGAGGAAGAGATGATCTGATTTAAAGTGCTTTAAGAATCTTTCATTGTCCAGAAAGTGGTAAAAATAACAATTTAGAGGGGTGCTTGGGTGGCTTAGTCAATTGAGCCCTGGTTTTGGTTCAAGTTATGATCTCTAGGTTATGGGATCAAGCCCTGTGTCAGGCTCCATCTGGGTTGGGTGACTGTTTGAGATTCTCTCCCTCTCTTTTTGTCCCTCCCCCCACTCACTTGCTCTCTCTAACAAAGTAAATAAAAGTAAAGAAAATAAAATCTTTAAAAAATATATTGGTTTAAATTACACTTAAATAAGTTGATGATGCATGCTATAATTTCCAGGGTACCAGTAAAAGAATAGGAAAAGAATTATAACCAGTAAGCTGATATAAGGATAGATAAAAACCAATGAATTATTGATTCAGAATAACTATTTTTATCACTAGAAAACCAATAGTAAGAAGGAAATAAACACGAATACATTAGTAATTACATTAAACTTGAACAAAATCTTCTTAATTTAAAATACAAATATTATCAGAATAAATTAAAGTGTTTAACAGAAATCTTAATGACATCATTTTGTATCCCTCTGGGTTGTGGAGTTCTGCCTGCACTCAAACACTTTCCACTTCCATATATTGGATGAAATATCATGCTTTTCAACAGAGGATCTGGTTTACTACACTTGGGTCAGATATAATTTCAAAGTGCATGTAGTGCCTCCATTTAAAACCCTTGAACAGCAAGAATTGGAAGAGTCTGAACAGATAAACTATTCTCCTCCCCTTCCACACATTAGCCTAAGTTGCACGTTCTTGAACCATTTCTAGAAATGTCCTGCATGAATGAACAGGCTTGTTGAACAATTTTTCTGTGCCTATTGATGGTTTGTTTAGAAATGATGGTTGGCATCATAACACATTATATTGCATTGCTTTACA
Source organism: Mustela nigripes (assembly GCF_022355385.1). Taxonomy (NCBI): domain Eukaryota; kingdom Metazoa; phylum Chordata; class Mammalia; order Carnivora; family Mustelidae; genus Mustela; species Mustela nigripes. The sequence continues at coordinate 27,645,918 of NC_081575.1, read as the reverse complement.
TTTCTCCTTGTCTTGGTTTTCCATTTTTCCTTAAAGCCACTGTCCTAGATTAAACCTAAAATTGGTAAATGTAAATGAGAGAGACAAATTCCCCAGGAAAACACCATTTAAAGAAGCATACAGGAGAATAAATAGATGTTCTGAATAGACATACACCTAAAATAAAGCAATTGGATCCAGAATTTAAAACCTTCTTATGAAAACAATTCTAAACCCATACAAAACAATTCTAGGCCCATAGAATTTCATGTGAATTCTATTAAGCATTCAAAGATAAAATTAAGACCAATATAATGCAAACTTTTAGAAGAGAAAAAGGGAATACCACCCGTTTTGTTTTAGGAGGTTAGTTTAACTTTGCTGCTACAATGTGAAAAAGATTATCACAAGAAGAAAAGCATGGACCTATCTTTCTCATGTACATGAGTGAAAAAAACACAAAATTTACAAAACTGAGTCTAGTGATTCATAAAAGTGATAATATATCATAAAATTTGATTTTATTACAGGAATATAAGGTTGGTTTAACATGAAAAATTAATCAGTCATTTCCCATGTAAAGAGAATAAATTTAAAAAAGTATCTCAAAAATTGTCTAAAAACTGCAATCAATAAAATTAAAAGTCTATTTATGTCCATTAGCAAAATGCAAATATTAGGGAACCACCATAATCTAATAAAAGATATTTACAGAAACTTATACCACACATCATACTTAATTGTTAAATATTAATCATACATCATTCCTCTTGAGATCAGGAATGATGCAAGAAAACCAACTATAAACACCTCTATTTAAAATTGTGCTGGAGTTCCCAGTCAGTGCAGCAAGGCATGGAAAAACTTAAAATTAAAAAAAAAATTAAAAAACTATGCAGACTTATATGGCAGGAAATAAAATTAACATTATTTGCAGAAAATATGAGTACATGCAGAAAAAAAACAAAGAAATCTATAGGTAAGTGCTAAATTTAATAAGTGAATTTAACAAGGTCTTGAGATATAATATCAATATAAGAAAAATGTATTTCCATATAACAATAGATAATTGAAATAATACAATTTATGGTAGCATCAAAAGTACCAAATAGCTAAGAATCAGTCCAATAAAAAATTAGAAAGATCTCTCTACAGAAAACCCTAAAATATTATTGTGAGAAAAATTTAGAAACAAAAATGGAGGGGCAAATCATATTCATGGATTTGAAGACTCAATATTGTCAAGATGCTAATTCTCCCAAAATTCATGTATAGCTTCAATGCTTTCCTCAAAAAGCTCCAGTAGTATTCTTATGAAATTTCACACTCATTCTAAATTATTTACACAAATGCAAAGGGTAAAAATAGGCAAGACAATCATAAAGAAAAATAAAGTTGGTGAAATCACATTATCAGATGTTAAAGACGTATTGTAAGCTTATAGTAAGTTAGACATTGTGTTCTTAGCACCGGGATATGAAACAGACAAATGAAACAGGAGAGAAAAATCCAGAAACAATCCCTCACACATAAACCACTTGTTTATGAAAAAGGTGGCAAAACAGAACATAGAGAAAGAATTTTTTTTAGAAATAATGTTGCTGGATCAATTTGATAGCTACATGGAAAAAATGAAATGAGCCCTACCTCATATTACATATAAATGTGAACTCTGGGTTGATTGAAAATCCAATTTTTAAAAAATTTCGCTATATTTGATACACCATGTTACATTAGTTTCACGTATACAACATAGTGATTCAATTTATCTATAGGTTATGCTATGCTCACCACTAGTGTAGCTACCATCTGTCACTGTACAACATGATTACAATATTATTGACTATATTCCCCGTGCTTTACTTTTTAATCCCCATGACCTATTCATTCTATAACTGGAAGCCTGTTATCTCCTACTCCTCTTCACTCATTTTCCCCTTCTCCTCCATCCCCCCAGGAATAATCAGTTTGTTCTTTGTACTTAGGGGTCTGTTTCTACTTTGTGCTTGTTTGCTTGTATATTCATATTGTTTTTTATATTCCACTTATGAATGAAATCATGTTATTTGTCTTTCTCAATCTGACTTATTTCACTTAGCATAATAAGAAAGACTCTCTACGTCCATCTATGTTGTCACAAATGACAAAATCTCATTATTTTTTATGGCTCTGTGTGTGTGTGTGTGTGTGTACCACATCTTTATCCATTCATCTCTCAATGGACACTTGGATTATATCTATATCTTGACTATTATACATAATGCTGCAATAAATATAGAGGTGCATATATCTTTAAAATTAGTGTTTTAATTTTCTTTGGGTAAATACCCAATAGTGGAATTACTGGATCAGATGGTAGTTCCATTTTTAGTTTTGTGAAGAACCGCCATACTGTTTTCCATAATGGTTTCACCAATTTACATTACCACCAAAACTGCACAGGGTTCCTTTTTCTTCACATTCTCAAAAACACCTCTTTCTTGTGTTTTTTAACTTAACCATTCTGACAGGTCTAAAATGTTATCTCATTGTGGTTTTGACTTGCATTTCCCTGATGATTATTGATATTGAGCATGTTCTCATGTGTCTGTTTGCCAAGATTTAAATTTTTAAAGTAAAATCATTGAATTTCTAAAAGTTGTAATAAGAGAATATCTTCAATACTTTTGGATAAGGAAAGAGCCCATAAAGATGACACAAATATCCTTAAAATAAATGAAAATGTGATTAATTAGTGCACCATAGATAATGCACCATAAAGAAAGGAAAAAGTCAAACCACACAATGGTACAAGATAGTTACAATATATTGAATCAACAACAGGGGACACCTAAATGGCTCAGTTGGAAAAGCATGCAGCTGTTGACCTCAGGTTTGTGAGTTCTCTATACCATGTTGGGTATAGAGATTACTTAAATAAATATACATATAACTAAATAAACTTAAAAAAATGAACTTCTATCATAATATTAAAAGGATTCCTACAAATCATGAAAAACATAAGTCAATAGAAGAATAAGCAAAAGATTTGTGCAAAATATGATAAACATATGAAAACTACCTTAATTTTTTTGTAATCAAGGAAATTTAAAACCCAAATGATCTTAAGATTACAGAGGAATGACTAAAATGGAATATCTGACAACATGAAGTCCTAGCAATGGTGTGGAACAACTAAAACTCTCCTCTATTGCTGGTGGGAATGCAAACTGATACCTTCCCTTTGGAAAGCTCTTCAGCAATATCTGTGAAAACTGAACATATATTTATCTTATAGCTCTGTAATTATACTCCTAAATATGTATAAATTGAATTGTGTACATATGTGCACACATGGACACATACCAGAATGTCTATAGAAGCATTCTTTATGAAAAGTGCGAACTTGAAGCAACCCAAATGTCAGCAATAGAAGGGCCACATTTTGGCATATTCATCATATGGTGGAACACTACACATCAATGAAAATTGAAGTAGTAGAGTTGTACATAACAAGATGGGCTTTCACAAACATTGAGTGAAATAGTGAAATCTATTTAGCTATAGAAAATTCAAAAATGGACAAAAAATTGATCTACATTTACCCATATGTCAACTCTGATCTAGTCAGCTGAGGTCACTCTGTTGGATTCACATAGCCTGCCCCTCATTCACCAGGGGCTGTGGGATGATCCCTTTTGACAAGGGGGTGTAGCTGGGGCTATGAAATGAAGGGAAATAATCAGGAACATGGTGTGGCTCATTCGGATAACCTAGGAAGTTACAAATAAGCTACAAATAAGCATCAAACATATGAATCTGAAAAGTAAATTGAGAAGGAACTGTGATAATATCAGAAGAAACAAGTGGGGGAGGTTCAATTTTTAAAAAAATTTTATTTTTTATTTATTTTCAGCATAACAGTATTCATTATTTTTGCACCACACCCAGTGCTCCATGCAATCCGTGCCCTCTCTAATAGCCACCACCTGGTTCCCCCAACCTCCCACCCACCCCCTCCACTTCAAACCCCTCAGATTGTTTTTCAGAGTCCATAGTCTCTCATGGTTCACCTCCCCTTTCAAT
>NC_081575.1:27596527-27641774 GCF_022355385.1 Mustela nigripes | reverse complement strand
CCACTTCAACCCCTCAGATTGTTTTTCAGAGTCCATAGTCTCTCATGGTTCACCTCCCCTTTCAATTTCCCCCAACTCCCTTCTCCTCTCTAACTCCCCATGGGGAGAGGTTCATTTAGAATAAAGTTAGGTAGGGATGCCTGGATCGCTCAGTTAGTTGAATAGCTGGCTCTTGGTTTTGGCTCAGGTCATGATCTCAGTGTCCTGGGATGGAGCCCTGCATTGGACTCTGCCCTCAGCAGGGATCCTGCTTAAGGATTTTTTCTCCCTCTCCCTGTGCCCCTGCCCCATCTTGTGTGCATGCACTTGTTTTCTCCCAAATAAGTAAATCTTTGAAAAAATAAAGTTAAGTAGTGTTTCAAAACAAGAAAATGTTGAAAAGAGTAAAATGCTGTCATGAGCTCAAGTAAGATAAAAATTGAAAGGACTATGTCAATTAAGGGTCACTGCTGACCTTGTTGATGAACGTTACAGTGATAAGAGAGGATAAGAAGGCTGAGTGTAAGCAAAAGCCTGATTGCAGTAGGATAAAGAGTAAGCAAATGAAAAAAATCTGAAAGTTATAGTGGTATGAGAGGGTAAGAAGCCTGAGTGTAAGCAAAAGCCTGATTGCAGTAGGATAAAGAATAAGCAAATGAAAAATCTGGGATGAAGAATAAGCAAAAGAATAAGCAAATGAAACAATCTGGAAGAATAAGCAAAAGAAAAAATGAAAAAAAAAAAAACCTGGAAGCTAAGGACATTCTTGCCAGAGAGATTCATATGCACACATACACATAAAATAATTTCCACCATTTAAGGGGTCCATATACCTTTTGAAGCTCATTTATCAATTCCAGTTTAAGCAAACTCAGTGCAGGATATTCTTGAGGATCTTAGTCATGAAGAGGAGGTGAGGCAGCAGTAACTAGAGCAGGCAAAATGTTGGAAAGTTTTGTGGTTTTCATGTGCTTTGTGTTTACTGGGAGACTTTGAGCATAGTTAGAAACTTTGGAAAGTACATAAATAGAAAAGGAAGAGGCTATAAACACATGAGATAGAGGACATAACTGAAGGATCAAGGTTACTACAGCAGTCTTCCTTTAACCATGGTTTCACATTTGCTCGTTTCAGTTCCCTGAGGTCAGCTGTGGTCTGGAAACAGAAGATACTTCTCCTGATGTGTTACCAGTAGGTGAGCAGTAGCCTAACTTGATGTCACAAACCTGTCATTCCCTTCACTTCATCTTATCAGGTAGGCAGTTTATCACCTCATATCATCACAAGAAGAAGGGTGAGTACAGTTAAGATATTTTCAGAGGGAGAGACCACATTCACATAACTTTTATTACAATATAGTTATAAATGTTCTATCCTATTACTAGTTACTATTGTTAATCTCTTACTGTGCCTAATTGATAAATTAAACTTTATCATTGGCATGTATATATGGGAAAAAAGGTATAAAAGGTGAAATAAGGTTCGGTACTATCTGTGGTTTCAGGCACCCACTGGGGGTCTTGGAATGTATCCCCTGGGGATAAGTGGGGGATAGGGACTACTGTATTATGGAGATGATAGGAAGGGGTTAAAACAAGGCCAAAGGCAGAAGCAATAAACAGAAAAGTCACTTCTTCTGAGATCGGAGGGAATGCTTTGATGGTAGATGCCTCTATAAATATATGTATAAATATGGAAGCAGGAAATTCTGTAACTTCATTGCCATTCAACTCAATTTTTTATGAAGAAATAAAAGCATCATCGACAGCATCATGGGCAAGAAGATGAAGAGCCCAAAGAGATTTATTTTGAGATTCAAATAATCTTCCTAATGTGTATCCCAAATATTTTCACTGAGAAAATCATTTAATAGACACATAATCGGGCATTGCACTAAGACACAAACCTAAGACATAGTCCTTGCCTTAGAGGAATCCACTCTGCAAATTATAGAACATTCTCCCTCACAAGATAGTGGCTACCTGAAACACTAGGACAAGAAGAACTGTGAAGCTTGGCCTCAACCCAATAGGAAGGACTTATCTATCAGAAGAAAGGGAGGATGCCACATATATACCATCCCTTTTACACATGCCATAGTTCATTACTTGCAGAGTACTAAATCCTGTAATCTCTTATAATGACCTATGAGGTGAGTAGTTCAGGCATTATCTCAATTTTATTTCAATTTTAAGCACTTTTGAAATAATAGCTTCCATAAATGTGCATCTTTTGTAAAGTATGATTTCCTGTTCTGTCCTAAAAGTACCTTTTCCTAGTCAAAAGTATCTTCTGGTTCAAGCACTTTTTGTCTTGATTCTACAGATTTTAGTCAGGCATTTGAATCTCACTCAACCTTTCCAAACTGAAGAAGTCTCATTATTTGTTTTTCCTGTATACAATTCCTGCAATTCTTTTTATGAATGGTTTACATAATAATAGGAATATTCTTATTATGAAAACAAATAAGCATTCCTTGCTTATTCATGCGCATGTGAGATAATGCATGGACAGGACTTAGTACTTAATAAATGTGGGCCATTCCTAATTATAATTTTTGTCATGAACTTTTGCTCTCTTGTCTATTGTTTGTCTTTCATTCCAGTGTACCTTTCCCTTCCAATTCCCTTTTAGTCCTTCCATTTCTTTGCTGTAGACCTTCCAGTAGACTTCTACAAGCAGTGCTTTAGTAGTCCACCCTTCTGTGACTGTATTCAGGGTTGGAAGATATCCTATACTAGACTAGTATGTGTTTAAATGATCCCCCAAAATAAGCCAGATTATTTCAAAGTGTAGCTATTTTACCTACTGAGAGTATCATCTGACAGTGTCATCCTAAAACTCTGAAAAGATGCATCATGGTACAAAGAAAAGTGTTCGAGTTCAGAATCTGGTGGCCTGGATTCTAATTCCTAATCTGCTATTAATGTTGTGTGTATTTGGGCATGTCACTTCATCAGTTCCAGATGGCTTCATCAATAGCAATACATATTTGAGAGGTTGGAGCAATTTGTTAGAACAGTATCTAAAATTGGGCACCCAAATCCTACACTTTATATACAAGCTAGCCATGGAAAAGAAAATAAGAGATATTTTATTGTTCTTTGCTTCAGCCTCCAAATAATCCAGAATTGGAAGACAACAAGGTTCTAATTTGAGCTCTACCATTAGTTAGCTGTGGGTTCTAGAAAAATTGAGAGCTCTTTGGGTCACAGTTTTACCACATGAATATTATAGAAATTGGAAAGAAAAAAACATATTAAAGTCAAAGGAATCACCAAGAGGAAACCTCAAAGGTGATAGGTAATAAACTGAATCTAAATGTTGCCCAAGACTTTGACATGTCAATATAGTGAAGTTCTCAAGAGCCTCATGGCAACTTAACAAATTGGCATCATTATATTATACCTAGAATTGTTAATGGAACCAGTTTTTTGTATGAGCTTGAGCATGATCAGTGAATTATCTTTCTAGAGTCACGATACTAAGGGAGGGAGCTAATCAGAAGCCTGTTTGAGAATATGTATTTATTTGGATGATTTGAATATTTGGTGGCATTGAGGTAAGACAGCCCAATGTGCTCTGTCTACAAAAGGCAAATGTTTCCTCTTAATATCTTTCATTAAGTCTTGCTTTGTCTTAGGAGACAAAGTTCCTGTAAGGTGACTTTCTATGTTTGTCCTCTGCTCCATTATGTGTGGTTTTCTTAGCCGATTTCTCAGAAGGCAAACTCATTTTCAAATTCTTGGAAAGCACTGCACTTTTCTTTTTACCCTTTATTACAGGGATATTAAAACCTGCCTTCATAGAATTGTTGTAGTTTTCAAATGAGTTACTATATCTTACAGCACTGAAGCTTGTTTAAGGCTATTGTTGCAATACTGTCATATATATATTTATATATATATAATACTGTCATATATATATATATATATATATATATATATATATATATTATATGTATGTAGTACTGAAGGAGAAATAAACAGAATAGAATACAGTATGCTTTCCCTGAAAGAGCTTAATATTTTGGAAAGTAATAGATTCATACACATAAATTAACAATAGTACTAATTGCTGATAATATTTATTGAGTTCACAATATGTTTCAGACACTGTACTCAGTATTTAACACTTCATCCTCTCACCATCCACCAAGAAAGGTACTTCAGTTATTCTTCTTTGACAGATGAGCAAAAGTCCACCTATGTGGATTAAGTCACTTTCACAGGGTCACATAGCCAGCTAGGATTTGAACCCGTATAGTCTGATTCTGGAAGAGAGAGTCAAAGCATGTGTTTGGAGGAGTCAGAGAAAAACTTTGTTTAAGATAGAATATTGGTTTTAAATTACTGGCCTGTTAACTATTGGAAACAAGAAAGTAACAACCCTAAATTTTGTCCTACAAGGTTGTGCAGTAATTGACATGTGTGTTTTTTTTTGTTTTTGTTTTTGTTTTTGTTTTTGTTTTTGTGGCGGGAAAGGATAGAGGGATAGGACTAGAAAGAATCTTAAGCAGATTCCACACCCAGTGTGGAGCCTGATGCGGGGCTCAATTTCATGACCCTGAGACCATGACCTGAGCCAAAATCAAGAGTTGGGCACTGAACTAATGGAGTCAACCAGGCACCTTGGTATTTGTGTTTTTTTTTTAATTTTTTATTTTTTATACACATATATTTTTATCCCCAGGGGTACAGGTCTGTGAATCACCAGGTTTACACACTTCACAGCTCTCATCAAAGCACATACCCTCCCCAATGTCCATAATCCCACCCCCTTCTCCAAAACCCCCTCCCCCCAGCAACCCTCAGTTTGTTTTGTGAGATTAAGAGTCACTTATGGTTTGTCTCCCTCCCAATCCCATCTTGTTTCATTTATTCTTCTCCTACCCACTTAAGCCCCCATGTTGCATCACCACTTCCTCATATCAGGGAGATCATATGGTATTTGTGTTTTTTAAACATGAGATGGTAAAGCCATTTCTTTTTTTTTTTTAAGATTTTATTTATTTATTTGACAGACAGAGCTCACAAGCAGGTGTGGGGGGAGCAAGCTCCCTGCTGAGCAGAGAGCCGGATGCGGGGCTGGATCCAAGGACCCTGAGATGATGACCTGAGCCAAAGGCAGAGGCTTAACCCATTGAGCCACCAAGGTGCATGGTAGAGCCATTTCTAACTCAAAAATGTTTTTAAAAATAAGAAAATTCACAACTTTTGTTGTTGTCCCACATTCTATGTAGTTTGCTCTGTAACAATCATGCTATTTTTATCTTTCAAACTTAACAAAGTTTCAGTTACTGCTTACAAGTAACAAAAGACTGGTTGATGGCTTCAGACAAATGCCCAAAAAGTAATAAAAGACTGGTTGATGGCTTCAGACAAGTGCCCAACACGTATCCTAATTATTTACACCTAATGGATTTGGAAATTATCATCCCTGCCTTCACATGACAAAAATATGCTTTAAGCTGTGATAATCTTACTACTTATAATTGAAATTACTTATAATTGAAATTATACTACTATACTATAAAAATACTACTTATAATTGAAATTACTTATTTTCTGATCAAATCTTCAGATGGTCAATTTCCAAAAGGACTTTATTTTTCTTTTTTCTTTTTCCTTTTCTTTTTTTTTTTTTTTATACAGCTGAATGATATGAAGGAGATGTAGTAAGTTTCTTCTTCCTTGATCCAGCTTGGGACAATAACCACAAACTTTGTAACCAAGAGTGTAGAAATTGAGACAGATTTATTTTTGTCTTAACCTTTGTTCAACTATTAATTCTTTTATGGCAGAGTCATGTCAGTTATTTTTGTCTGCTTCCTATTATATCTAATGTTATTTGATGGATAGTAAGGGTACAATAAATATATATTGCATATATGAACGGAGATATGATATAGTGGATCTTTTGTAGTTGCTTTATCTGTCTTTCTCCCTGTTTGCAAAGGCACAAACTGAATTCTTTGTCATTGTTCATTTATTGTGTATTTTATATATGTAAAAGTGGATTGCATTACAATCAAGATAGCCCTGGAAAGTCCACACTTTGAACATTCCCTCTCTAGTTGAACCCACAGCAATGAATGAGAGAATGAGAGAAAGTCAATCAGAGAAAGATAATTGTATGCTCTCACTCCTGTGTGGAATTTGAGAAACAAGGCAAAGGGTCATAGGGAAAGAGGAAAAACTGAAACTGTTGGGTCCATGATCAAAGGAACTAGAATGATACAAAGCGAAGGTCAAGCAAAGCTTTATTTCACGCCAAGCATCAAGAATCAAACTGACCGGTCAGGGCCATCTCTTACAAAGAGACAACCCTTCCCTGCCTCACAGACTAACTTTTATAGAGCATAAGCCATGTGGATGAGCCTGGCTACACAGAGGTGGTCAATGAGATTACAATTTACCCTAGTAGATATTTGAACTGACCTATCGCCTTGATCAGAATTGGTGCCCAAAGGGCGGGGCCCACTCTCCCTCCCTGGTAGCTAGGGAGACAGTATGCGCGCTTCACTGATTGGATGTCTCTACCTGGCCTGACCTGCCCTTGTATCTGGGCTTTGCAAGTAAGTTCCTCTGGGAGGGGCAGGGTCAATCTAAGTTTACTGCATAGGGTCAATCTAAGTTTACTGCATAAACAACAAAATGGATCCCTGTGGTTAAGTAGGCCCTTACAAAACAAGATGAAACCAGAGAAGGAGACAAACCATAAGAGACTCTTAATCTCAGGAAACAAACTAAGGGTTGCTAGAGTGGAGGTGTGGGAGGGATGGGGTGGTGGGGTGACAGACATTGGGGAGGGTATGTCCTATAGTGAGCACTGTGAATTGTGTAAGACTGATGAATCACAGGCCTGTACCCCTGAAACAAGTAATACATTATATGTTAATAAAAAATAAAACAAAGTAAATATTGTACCTATAAAAAATGCACCTCCTGCCTTTGTCAGGCAACTGATTCTATAATATTCATTAATTCAAATCTATTATTGTTCAAACATTCCATATCCTTAATAATATTTTGGTCCTTGATCAATCAGTTTTAGGGTAAAAATGTTATTAAATATCCAACTTTGATTGTGGTTTTATCAATTTCTCCTGGAAGTTCTCTCTGATTTTTTTTTTTTGGTAATGAGATAAAATTCCATAATAAAAATTAATCATTTTCTTTTTTTCTTTTTCCTTTTTTCTTTTTAATTTCTTTTCAGTGTTCCAGAATTCATTGTTTATTCACCACACCCAGTGCTCCATGCAATACATGCCTTCCATAATACCCACCACCAGGTTCACCCAACATCCCACCCCCCTCCCCTCCAAAACCCTCAGTTTGTTTCTCAGAGTCCATAGTCTCTCACAGTTTGTCTCCCCCTCCGATTTCCCCCAACTCACTTCTCCTCTCCATCCCCCCATGTCCTCTGTGTTATTCCTTATGCTCCACAAGTAAGCAAAACCATATGATAATTGACTCTCTCTGCTTGACTTATTTCACTTAACATAATCTCTTCTAGTCCCATCCATGTTGATACAAAAATTGGGTATTCATCCTTTCTGATAAAAGCATAATACTCCATAGTATATATGGACCATATCTTCTTTATCCATTCATCCATTGAAGGACATCTTGGTTCTTTCCACAGTTTGGCAACTGTGGTCATTGCTGCTATGAACATTGGGGTTCAGATGGCCCTTCTTTTCACTACATCTGTATGTTTGGGATAAATACCAAATAGTGCAATTTCAGGGTCGTAGGGAAGCTCTATTTTTAATTTCTTAAGGCATCTCCACACTGTTTTCCAAAGTGGCTGCACCAACTTTCATTCCCACCAACAGTGTAAGAGGGTTCCCCTTTCTCCATATCCTCTCCAACACTTGTTTGTTGTCTTCCTAATTTTGGCCATTCTAACTGGTGTGAGGTGATATCTTAATGTGGTTTTGATTTGAATCTGATGGCTAATGATGCTGAACATTTTTTCATGTGTCTGTTAGCCATTTTTATGTCTTCTTTACAGAATTTTCCGTTCATGTCTTCTGCCCATTTTTTGATGTGATTATCTGTTTTGTGTGTGTTGAGTTTGAGAAGTAATTTATATATATATTGGTACTGGCACAAAAACAGACACATACACTAGTGGAACAGAGTAGAGAGCCCAGATATGGACCCTCAACTTTATGGTCAAATAATCTTCGACAAAGCAGGAAAAAATACATAGTGGAAAAAAGACAGTCTCTTCAATAAATTGTGCTAGGAAAATTGGACAGCTATGTGTAGAAGAACGAAACTTGTCCATTATCTTACACCATAGAGAAAGATAAACTCAAAGTAGATAAAAGACCTCAGCATGAGGCAGGAATCTATCAAAATCCTAGAGAAGAACATAGGCAGGAACATCTTCGACATCTGCCACAGCAACTTCTTTCAAGATAGGTCTCCAAAGGCAAAGGATACAAAAGTGAAAATGAACTTTTGGGACTTCATCAAGATAAAAAGCTTCCGCACAGCAAAGGAAACAGTCAACAAAACAAAGAGGCAACCCACGGAATGGGAGAAGATATTCACAAATGATGGTACAGACAAAAGGCTGAAATCCAAGATAAATAAAATTAATCATTTTAAAGTGTATAATTCAGTAGTGTGTAATGCATTTCAATGTTATACATCTATCACCACTATCTAGTTCCAAAACGTTTTCATTAACCAAAGAAAACTCTTAAGCAGTCATCTGTCTCCCTCAAGCCATTGGCAAAGATTAGTGTGCTTTCTCAATCTATGGATTTATATATTCTAGATGTTTCATGTAAATGGAATTATACAATATGTGGTCTTCTGTGTCTGGCTTCTTTCATTTAACATAGTTTTAGAGGTTCATTCATATGATAACATACACCAGTACTTCAATCCTTTTGGGAGAGGTGTCTACATTTAACATTTAAATGGAGATGTTAGTTGAAAGAGCATTATATACAATTTAGTTCCAATGAATTAAGCATATGACTATTCACATACACTTCTTTTTTTTTTTTTATTTGTTTATTTGACAGACAGAGATTACAAGTAGACAGAGAGGCAGGCAGAGAGAGAGAGAGGGAAGCAGGCTTCCTGCTGAGCAGAGAGCCCGATGCAGGACTCGATCCCAGGACCCTGGTATCATGACCTGAGCCGAAGGCAGCGGCTTAACTCACTGAGCCACCCAGGCGCCCTTCACATACACTTCTACAGACAACTTTACAAACACTTACATCTTAATGAAACATGTTACTTGAAGGACACATTAATACATTAGTCTACTTTCTTTGTGGGGGTCCTTTAAATACTCTTTATTTCTTTTCTTCTTTTAATTATTAAAATATTAATTCTATTAATTATTTTCTTCTTTAATTCTTCTTTTATTTATTTATTATTAATTTTTAGATTTTTATCTTTTCTTTTTTTAAGTTTTTACTTAAATTCCAGTTAATTGACATACAGTATGTAATATTTCAGGTATACAATATAGTAATCCAGCACTTCCATACAACACACAGCACTCATCAAGACAAATACCCTTCTTAATTTCTATTGCCTATTTCCTCCATTCCCCCCATATACCTCCTCTCTGTTAACTATCAGTTTGTTCTCTATAGTTAAGAGTCTATTTCTTAGTTTACCTCTCTTTTTTCCCCTTTGGTCATTTGTTTTGTTTCTTAAATTTCACATATGAGGGGAATCATATGGTATTTGTCTTTCTCTGACTTATTTTGCTTAGCATAATACTCTCTAATTCATCCAAGTCATTGCAAATGACAAGATTTTATTCTTTTTGATGGCTGAGTAATATTCCATTGTATATACATACCACATCTTCTCTATCCAATTCTTTTTATGACTGAAATAATTTTCCTTTGCATGCATATACCCAACTTAGTTTATCCATTCATCTACTAATGGACATTTGGGTTATTTCCATATTTTGACTCTTGTAACTAATGATGTTATGTACATACATGTACAAGTTTTTTGTTTGAATACCTGTTTTCTGTTCTTTTGTGTATACATCTGGGAATGGAATTCCTGGGGCAGATCATAGCTCTGTGTTTAACTGCTGGACGAACTGTCCAAATGATTTCCACAGTGGCTAAGAACCACTTTATATTCCCATCAGCAACATGTGAGTGTTGCAATTGCTTCACATCTTCACCAACACTTGTTATTTTCCATTATTTAGTTATGACCATTCTAGGGTTGTGAAATAGAATCTCATTTTAGTTTCGATTTGCATTTCTCTAATGTCTAATGATATTAGGCATCTTTTAATGTGCTTATTGGACTTTTGTATATCTTCTTTAGAAAAATGTCTATTTAAGTCCTTTGGCCATTTTTAAAATTGGAGTTGTTTTACTTTTTATTGTTGCATTATAAAGGTTCCTTCTATATTTTTAACTTTTTGAGGAATCTCCACACTGTTTTCCAAAGTGACTGTATCAATTTGTATTCCCACCAACAGTATAAGAGTGTTCCCCTTTCTCCACAGCCTCTCCAACATTTGTTGTTTTGTTGTTTCTTGCCTTATCAATTTTTGCCATTCTAACTGGTGCAAGGTGGTAGTATCTCAGTGTGGTTTTGGTTTGAATTTCCCTGATGGCTAAAGATGCTGAAAATTTTTTACATGTGTCTGTTAGCCATTTGTATATCTTTGGAGAAGTGCCTTAGACCCAAGTTTATAAAGCAGTACCCCCAGGTTGAATGTTGACAATAGGCTTGTCAACATCTTCTCAGTGTGAGAGGCCTCCCCCTTCAACCCTTTGGCTACAGGTAGTATGACTGGCTATGGTGCCCATTTCTCATTTGCAGGACTTCATTTTTTCATTACCTTGTAAGAGCTCAGACTTTCATAAGTCTGTGTGAATTTAGCTTCACTCTGTACTTTGTGTCTCTATTCCATTTTTAGTCATAAGGATATTTATTTTACTGTCAAGCTCAGCTGTTTTTTTTTTAATTTCAGTTTTGCATTTTATCTTTGCTATTTGTTTGATGAAGAAAAGCTATATCATAGAATAAACTTGTGGAAACTTTTAAACCAGTGTTCTTTCTTTATTTACTCTTCAACTTTTCCCCCAGCTGATTTTAATCCTCATCATTTCACTGAGAATGCCCTTAGCAAGGTATCTGAAAGCTGTTTCTCAAAGCAGTACATTGTTCTGTCTTCATCTTACTCAACTTCTCAGCAACATTCAACAAATTTTGCCATTCTTTCCTTCTTACAATAATTTCCTGGGGTGCCTGGGTGGCTCAGTGGGGTTAAATACTTTCCTGTTAGTTTCCACCACATACACACCTAATTTTGTACTTTATCGCTCTCTACTGCTTTATCTGTTTTTGGCTCCTCCTTCTATGATAGACCTCCATCATGTTGGAATTCCTTAAGAAAATTCTGGGTTTTCTTTTCTTCCTCATTTATACTCTCTTTAGTTTTCAATAACATTGACAGTATTAATTACTAATTATATGGAGATCAGTTCATAAATATAAATCTCCAGCCTAGACATTTTTCCTAGGTAAAAGACACATCAAACACCTTATTTTAACATATTTTATGTGTTCACAGATATTTCCAACAGGAGATGTTAACACTAAAATTTTGTCATTTAGGTCTCAGTTTAGATGCCACATTTACATAGAGCCTCTTCACGATCACTTTAAATAATGTCCCCACATTTTTTTTCCATTTTTTTAAAAAGATTTTATTTATTTATTTGACAGAGAGAAATCACAAGTAGATGGAGAGGCAGGCAGAAAGAGAGAGAGGGAAGCAAGCTCTCTGCTGAGCAGAGAGCCCGATGCGGGACTCGATCCCAGGACTCTGAGATCATGACCTGAGCTGAAGGCAGCGGCTTAACCCACTGAGCCACCCAGGAGTCCCACATTTTTTTCTGTCTTAAAGACTGTTTCCTTTCTAGCACTTACCATTGAGTTTGCATATTCATCACGAAATATTGCAAGACTTTTCTTAGTTATTACTGGATTAATACTAATCAGTAAAGTATTTAACATCTCCTTTAGTTCAAAGCAAAATGGTTAGTGACCTGCTACATATCATTCAGATAGATGTAAAAAGAGAAGTCAATCTGCAAGCACTATGGGACTGGACTCTTCAAGCCCATGTTTAGATTCTCAGAGGAGGATATCTCCACTTTCCTGGGATGTATTTCCTGGGAGATTTTCCAGAAAAGTGGGAAATTTTCAAACCATTGAACTTTAGTGTCTGCATTAAACAGTCATAGCATGCATGGATTCAATATTATCTACTAATTTTGGATGAGGAAATGCCATTTGGATTCAAGTCTGTGCTTATATAACTGCTACACACTCACACACACACACACACGACATCTCTAAGAAGTAACTCAAATTCCTCTTCTCCCTCTAGTAAGTCCTAACAAAAACTTAATGGTGTTCAACATAGTGACTTCCTAACATTTTGATTACTGTGATGAAAGTACCTGGCACACAGGGGTATAAAGTCAGTCTGTATCAGCTTATAAACTGTGAAAGAAATATACAACAAAGATCTACATATGGACACTTTGTGTTTAATAGTCTTTTGAATAACATTTCAATGGCAATTGGATTTTGCAGCTGTTTGTAATCAACGTTAACACTGGGATCTCTTGAGAATGTGTGATATGTAACTGCTGCTGAATTTTGTTTTCAGGCTGGTCTAAATCAGGTTGGGTTCTTTTAAAACTAGTGTATTCTATAAGGGCAAAATATGAATAATAAAATATTCAAATTGCCTGTGATTTGAAAGGAATGTTATTCATGAATTCTTTTCTCTCATTTTTCTGCTTGAAACAAGCTACTTAAGACAAGTTTCCATGTAGCTAAAAATAATGCTACTCATGTGCTCAGTTTCCCAGTTGAAGAGATGAACTTAACTAAGTCTAATACATTCTCTCAAATGGCCCTTCTTGTGATCAAAAGCTAGCATTTGCCATGTACACTAGGGGGAAAGACTAGGAAATTTAAAATTTATACATGGAAGCTGTGACTGATCCTGAATATGACCAGACCTCACAGAATCTCCCTAACTCACTGAAGGAAAGAAACCAGTGCTCACTCAATAGAAGTTTCCAAACATCTCTGACCAGAAGAATATTTAAATTTTCTGAGAATGTCATATATATATATGTCATCACTATGACTTAATGGCACTTGGAATCTCACAAGTTATATCACACTTCTCACTAAAAATAGAGCTTATAAACCCTTTATTCTGTCTGGTAGCAATCCTTAACAGAAGCTTCAAGACTTACATTTCAGTTTAATTCTTGTTTTTTGCTGAGCACTCAAGTCTTTCCTTTTGATGCCTGGTAACTCTATGGGTATCTAGGACTTCACAATACATCTTTCAAAGCCTTCTCTCACAGTTTCTTATGTTTTAGATTTTTCATGTTTCCTATAAAAGTTCTCCCTTTCTATGCCACATTCATTATTACCTAGAGCTCTTCTGAGAAAAATTTGATGTTCCTTTACTTTCTGTACCTTAAGCTGAAAGAATGAATAAAGGCAACAATTTTAGATCCCTACAGACTATTCAAAGAGGTGTAATTAGATCTTTAGGTGACATTGATTCTATTCATAGGACAGATGTTTATTGGGCCTTTACTACTTACATGTAACTATACATGTAAAAATGAAGGATTACTTTCTTATGCCATATATTGAATTCCTTCATATTTAATCAAAAGCAGGAAAAAGAGATGCGCTATAGATGTCTAAGAGTAACATATGATTTCCAAACAGTCTAATCAGAGTGGTATTAATGGGTAGGGTGGCATTTGACCCATTTTTTTAAAAACGGATAGGATTTCAATGTCTGGAAATTAGAGGTGGAGGCTATCCAAGGTAGAACAAAAGATAAACGATGGAAGTACTGTAAAGATGAAAAAGCACATGCCTTTAGGACATGGCAAATGGTTCAATTTGACCAGAGTATAATGCGGCTGTATGAGAGATGATGAGGAAAAAGGATCTGAAATATCAAAATAAAGAGTTTGGATATTATTTTTTGAATATTCTTGAGGTAAAGGATTAGTATAAGGTCAGCATTGCACTAACTATGCTGATTACATCACCTTTGTTAATCAATGAAACAATCTGTAAATATTGTTATTGCCATTTATAATATAAAGACATGAAAGCTAAGAGAGATAAAATGACTTCTACAGCGTTACATAGCAATGACAGGCAAAGGTGGAGCTCAGAACAAACCTGCTTACCTCCAAAGCTCAATCTTTATTATTTTTTAAAATTCAAGTGTAGTTGATACACAATATTACATTAGTTTCAGGTGTACAACATCGTCCTTTGACAAATCTATACATTGTCCCCATATGTCCCAATACATCACTATTACAATATTATTGATTATATTCTCTATGCGGTGCCTTTTATTCTGGTGATTTAGTCATTCCATAAGTGGAAGCCTGTATCTACCACTTCCCTTCATCCTTTGTGTCCATCACCACAACCCCTTCCACTCTGACAAACCACCAGTTTATTCTCTGTATTTATAGGTCTCAATCTGCCAAAGCTGAAGCTTTTAATGACTGTACTCTATAATCTCCCTAAGCTTTAAGGAGATTAATACATCTTTCTCACAAACATAAGACTAAAGTGAACAGAGGAAATATGATGAATTTGCTTGGGAAACTATTGTATTATATCACGTTTTAAACTAAAATGGCAAGAGTGATTTTTTAAAGAAACAGAACCAGATTTATTGGAAAGGAAGGGTAATGTTTAATGACATGGAAAAAAATGGAATGAGTCAATGATCAATGGGATGATAATAGTGCTGCTAACAGAAATAGGAAAGTCAAAAAGGAATGTGCATCAAATCAAAACCACAATGAGATATCACCTCACACTTGTCAGAATAGCTAAAATAAAAAACACAAGAAATAACAAGTTTTGTTAAGGATGTGGAGGAAAAAAGAACCATCACACACTGTTGGTGGGAATATAAATAAATTGGTACAGCCATTGTGGAAAACAGTATGGAGGTTCCTCACAAAATTAAAAATAGAAATATATTATTTGATAATTCACTACTGGATATTTATCCAGAGAAAATGAAAACACGAAATCAAAAAGATATATGCACCCCTGTGTATATTGAAACATTATTTACAATAGCCAAGATATGAAAACAACACAGTGTTCATCAGTAGATGAGTCGGATGCATGACTGGCTCAGTCAGTAAAGCATGTGACTCCCACGTGGGGCATAGAGCTTGCTTACTTAAAAAAAAAAAACACACATGAATGGATAAAGGAGATGAGATAGATATATACAGTGGAATATTACGCAACCATAAAAAGGATGAGATCTTGCCATTTGTAACAACATGGATGGACATAGATGGTATTATGGTAGGTGAAATAAGTCAGACTGAGAAAGACAGATACCATATGACTTCACTCATATGTGGAATCTGGAAAACAAAACAAATGAATAAAAAAACACACCAAAAGCATAATCAGACCTATAAATACAGAGAACAAACCGATGGTTCCATTATTCATAGATGGTTCCATCATCCATATGCTGAATCACTATGCTGTATACCTGAAATTAATGTAATATCATGTGCCAACTATACTCAAATGTTTTTTTTTTTAAAGTGTTGGCACTATCAGTATGAACTCATGTTAAGCTTAATATAAATACAGATGAACAGATAGATGTATGTCTATTAGTATCCACACATATACTTTCTAGCTCTGTCTACTAAGAGGGCCTAATAGCAAGAAGCACACCCAGCACCCAAATAGTAGTTTCTAATACCATTCTCCATCCAATTAAAGGAAGTATGTATGGGTGCTTGGAGAAATGGCTGATTATAGAACTTGGACAGTAATATGGAAAGGAAATGCCAGAAAGTAAGGAAATGTTAAAAATAAATACATAAATACATTACTTTACATTGATGAGACTATACCAAAAGGACACAGAAGCTAACTAAAAGAGTTCTCCATGGCCAGAACTAGAAAATTTTAAGCAGAAAAATAAATAGTATTGGAGCAACTACAACATAGTATCATATACTACTATATGTATCTATATGTATATGCATGTATGGCATCATATACTACTATATGTACTACATAGTCTAATAAGTAGTATAATAAGCCTAAGCACAAAATAAATATGAGTTTGTGCCATTATAAATATAGAGTAGATAAGTAAATATCTACTCTAAAATAGAGAAATGTCTGGTGCAGAAGAATTCCAAGTAATTCCAAGGTATCTTATGGTTTTTGGTGCAATGGTGAATGGAATTTATTTCCCAATTTCTCTTTATACAGTTAAATTGTTAGCGTATATGGGAGAAGATATTTGCAAATGACAATGCAGATAAGAAACTGGTATCCAAGATCTATAAAGAACTTCTCAAACTCAACACCCAAAAAAACAATAATCAAGTCAAAAAATGGGTAGAAGACATAAATAGACACTTCTCCAAAGAAGACATACAAATGGCTAACAGACACATGAAAAAATGTTCAGCATCATTAGCCATCAGGGAGATTCAAATCAAAACCATATTGAGATACGACCTTACACTAGTTAGAATGGCCAAAAATTAGCAAGAAAAGAAACAAGTGTTGGAGAGGATGTGGAGAAAGGGGAACCCTCTTACACTGTTGGTGGGAATGCAAGTTGGTGCAACCATTTTGGAAAATAGTGGGGGAGATTCCCTAAGAAATTAAAAATAGAGCTACCCTATGACCCAGGAATTGAACTACTGGTGTTTACCACAAAGATACAAATGTACTGAAAATAAGGGCCACATGAACCCCAGTGTTCATAGCAACAATGGCCACAATAGCCAAACAGTGGAAAGAGCCAAGATGCCCTTCAACAGATGAATGGATAAAGAAGATATGGTCCATATATTCAATGGAATATTACTCAGCCATCAGAAAGGATGAATACCCAACTTTTGCATCGACATAGATGGAACTGGAGGGGATTATGCTAAGTGAAATAAGTTAAGCAGAGAAGACAACTAGCATATGGTTTCACTTATTTGTGGACCATAAGGAATAGCATGAAAGACATTAGGAGAAGGAAGGGAAAAATGAAGAGGGGAAACTCAAGGGAGAGATGAACCATGAAAGACTATGGACTCTGGGAAACAAACTGAGGGTTTTAGAGGGGAGGGGTTGGGGAGAAGGATTAGCCCACTGTTGGGTATTAAGGAAGGCACATATTGCATGGAGCACTGGGTGTTATACACAAACAGTGAATCTTAGAACTCTACATCAAAAACTAATGATGTACTGTATGGTGACTAACATAACATAATAAAAATTTTTTTAAAGAATTCCAAGTAATTTATGTAAATACTTTGCCCTTAAGGAAATAAAACATAGCTGCCCACTTCTTAAGTGCTTTTGTGCATAGGTGACAGCCTTATAAACAATAAGCATGGAAAAAGGATAAAACAGTAACTTTACAGTCGAGAAACATGACAAACACTACTTCAGACAGATGATCAATGTCAATATCAACAGTCATAAGTCATGTTGATAATATGTTCCATTGATATGATGCGACAGGAATGACACTTTACTCGTGTGGTCTTCCTTGAAAATTCTATAACCCCGACTAACCAGGAGAAAAACCCAAGACAAACCCATTTGAAGGACATTCTACAAAAATACCTGACAAGTCTCTTCAATCTGTCAAGAACATTGAAACAAGTGAAGTCTAAGAAGCTGTCACAATCTAGAGGAACGTAAGGAAGCATGATGACTAAATGTAATGTGTTATCATGGATGGGATCCTGGGACAGAAAAAAGAAAGTAGGTAAAATGTAATAAAATTTGAATAAATTATGGACTTGAGTTAATAATTATGTTTTGATATTAGTTCATTAGTTGCAAGAAATGGATCATAAAGTGAGATATTAATAAAAGGAAACTGGATGTGTAACATATGGGAATTCTATATATTATCATTATAAATTTTCTGTAAATTTAAACTCATTGTTAGTGATACTGTGGAGAAATAAGCACTCATACATATGGTTCCACATTCTAGTGGAAATACACATTGCTACAGTCCTTATAAACACTTTAAAATTTTTTTAAAGATTTTGGTTATTTATTTGAGAGAGAGAGAGAGCAGGGAGAGGAGCAGAGGGTGAGGGACAAGCAGACTCCATGCAGAGCATGGATCCAGACTCAGGACTTGATCTCATGACCCTGTTATCATGACCTGAGCCAAAATCAAGAGTTGGTTGCTTAACCAACTGAATGACCCAGACACCACTGCAACCCTTAAAAAGGAAATGGAAAATGTCTATCAAAATTGTACATATGTTTATCACTCAGACCATCAATCCAACTTCTAGGATTTCACCCTGAAAATATATCTCCAATAATATAAAAATAGGTACAGTCAAAGTTATTTGCTTCAACATCATTTTTTTGAAAATGCATAATGCTGGATATATCCTAAATGTTTGCCTTGAAGAGAATGGTTGCATAAACTATGTTGCATCCCCACGCTGGGATGTTATGCAACTGCAAAAAAGGAATGAGAAGAACATTTAAACTGATACGGAGTGACTTCCAGGATATGTTGTTAAATGAAAAACTCAAAGCATGAAGATTATGTATGGTAAGCTACTTTCATGGAATGAAAATGAGGAAATAACAGAATATACACACATCTGTTACTTTTGCAAGAAAAAAAACACAGGAAAGATAAATAAGAAACTAAAGGAATGGGTTACTTAGGGGGAGTGAATAGGAACAAGACAGAAAGGATGGTGGAAGAGAATGATATAGAAGGGATTGGAGTAGAAGTGAAACTTCTCTGAGTATATCTTTCTGAATAGTTTTAAGTTTTATAACAACATAAGTGCTTTACATACTCAAAAATAAGCAAACAAAAAAACATACATGTATATATACAGACACTTAACAAAGATGGGAGGGGGCTCAGAAATTAAATGAAAGCAGAAACAAATGAAGCTGTCAAATGAATACCAGAACACAATCACACTGAAGGTAGATGGGGATGATAACTTACCCAAGTAATTCTTAAAAATGTTATTTTGACTGTATAAACTCAAGGACATACAGCACTATAAACAAATACCATTCTCCAATAGGCAGGTGGCCTTTTCAGAGTTAGCAATTGTGAAATTACTTTATATGTTTAGGACTGAGCAAATTCGAAAACATACTGTAGATAATGAGAGCTGGTTTTCTCACTGTCATCACACAAATTACAAAATGAGGAAACAGGACAAGCTAGAATGAGCTCTCTGGAGTAAGAATGGAATCAGTATGAACTCAGTGTTTAGCATATATACAGATAGCAATTGAAGTAGAGGTATCTCTGTACATGTTATGTTCCTCTGTCCACTAAGAGGGCCTGAAAGCAAGGATAACAAGTGCCAATGAGCACACTAAGTAAAAAAGGGAGCCAAGGCTTTTCCTAGAGTCTAGCATAGTACTTAGACCTCAATGTTCAGTAAATGATAAATATCATGATCATTGTCATCATCACCTCATTTTAGCATCATGATATGGAAAGCTGATTGCACACACAGAGAAACATCAAACAAATGGTGAGAGAATGAAGAGAAGGTCAATGAAGGGATAATTGAAGTGCCAACTTTCTGACAGAGTGGGAAAGGAGAGCTTTTTTTTTATATGAGAAATTTTCACCTTGGAAAAGAAGATAGTTTTGCCTGCCTCAAATAGAGGAGGGAGGAGGAAGAAGTGATTGAAGAAATATATACACATTTTAACATTGAAAAGAAAGTATCTTTGATCTTTTCAGAAGAATATTAGTGAAATTACCCAATGATAATGAATATAGAGGGAGAAAGGTCCAGGTTAAAGTTAAGAATACTTGGAATATGTTAGAAACACACTTCTGGAGGAATGTGATATAGAAACAAGATATAACTAAAAAGGTGTGCAGAGCAGCAAAATGTGCCTACCTTAAGTAACATGAGTTTGTAGTAAATTTAATTTCATAGCAGTATTAGAATTATTATCAAAAACACTGTTTAATATTTAATTGGTATCAACTTTTTTATTGCAATATAATTGACATACAACATTGTATTAGTTTCAGGTATACAACATAATGAATCAATATTTGTATGTATTACAAAATGATCACCACAATAAGTCTAGTTAACAATGATTATATACAGTTACAGAATTTTTGTTTGTGTGACAAGAACTTTTAAGGTCTGCTCTCTTAACAACTTTCAAATATGCAATAGAGTTTTATTATTATAGGCACCATGCTATACATTACATCATCAAGATTTATTTTATAACTAGAACTTTGTACCTTTTGACTTCTTTCACCCATTTCACCCACTCTATACCCCTACCTCTGGCAATCACCAATTTGTTTTCAGTATCTGTGAGCTTGGTTTTCTTTACTTATTTTTAAGATTCCACATATAAATGAGATCATACAGTATATGTTTTTCTCTGACTTACATCAGGTAATGCAATACTTTCAAGGTCCATCCATGTTGTCGCAAATGGCAAAATTTTATTTTTTTAATGCCTGAATAATATTCCATTGTGTATGTGTGTGTAATACAATATATACACACATATCTTGGTTGGTGTAAACAATGCTGCACTGAACAGGGGGTGCATTTTTTTGAGTTAGTGTTTTCATTTTCTTTAATTTTTTTTACTTTAAAAAATTGTTACATTATGTTAGTCACCATAGAGTACATCATTAGTTTTTGATGTAGCATTCCATAATTCATTGTTTGCATATAATATATAATTTCCCTGATGGTTAATGATGTTGAACATTTTTTCATGTGTCTGTTAGCCATCTCTTCTTTGGAGATTTATCTCTTCATGTCTTCTGCCCAGTTTTTGACTTGATCATTAGTTTTTAGGTGTTGAGTTTGAGAAATTCTTTATAGATCTTGGAGATCAGCCCTTTGCACTGTCATTTGCAAATATCTTCTCCCATTCTGTGGGTTGCCTCTTCTTTTTGTTGACTGTTTGGTTTGCTGTGCAGAAGATTTTTATCCTGATGAAGTCCTGAAGTTCATTTTCGCTTTTGTTTCCCTTGCCTTTGGAGACGTGTCTTGAAAAGAGTTGCTGTGGCCAATGTCGAAGAGGTTCTCCTCTAGGATTTTGATGGATTCCTTCCTCACATCAAGATCTTTCATCCATTTTGAGTTTATCTTTGTGTATGGTGTAAGAGAACATTCAAGTTTCATTCTTCTGTGTATAGCTATCCAATTTTCCCAACACTGTTTATTGAAGAGATTTTTTTCTCTTGAATATTTTTTCCTGCTTTGCCGAAGATTAGTTAACCATAGCATTGAGGGTCTGGGCTCTCTATTCTGTTCCGTTGGACTATTTGTCTGTTTTGGTGCCAGTATCATGCTGTCTTGGTGATCACAGCTTTGTAATATAACTTGAATCATTTTCTTTAGATAAATACCCAGAAGTAGAATTATTGGATCATATGCTAGTTCAATTTTTCATTTTTTGAGGAACTTTCATGGTGTTTTCCATAGCAGCTTCACCTAATTTACATTCCCACCAACATTGCCCAGGGCTTCCCTTTTCTCTACAACCTCACCAACACTTGTTATGTCTTGTCTTTCTGATAATACCATTCTAACAGGTGTAAGGTGACATCTCATTGTGGCTTTGATCTGCATTTCCCTGATGATTAGTGAGTTATGGTGAGCATCTTTTCATGTACTTGTTGGCCATTTGCATGCTTTCTTTGGAACAATATCTATTCAGACCCCCTGCCCAGTTTTTAATTAGGCTGAGGTTTTCTGCTATTGAATTGTATAAGTTCTTTATATATTTTGAGTATTAACCCCTTATGAGATACATGATTTCCAAATATTTTCTCCCACTAAGTAGGTTGCCTTTGCATTTTGCTGATGCTTTTCTTTGCTATGCAGAAGCTTTTTAGTTTGATGTAGTCCCATTTATTTATTTCTGCTTTGCTCTCTTTGTTTTTGCCATCAAATTCTAAAGAAATCATCACCAAGACTGATTTCATGGAGCTTACCACTGATGTTTTCTTCTCAGAGTTTTATGATTGTAGGTATTACAGTCAAGTCTCTAACATATTTTTGAGTTAATGCTTGTGTATGGTGTAAAATAGTAAAATAGTCCAGTTTCATTCTTTTGCATGTGGCTGTCCAGTTTTCTAACACAATTTATTGCAGAGGCTGTCCTTTGCCCACTGTGCACTCTTGGCTCCTTTGTTGCAAATTAATTGACCATAAGCATGGGTTTATTTCAGGGCCCTCTATTCTGTTCTATCGATTCAAGTGTCTGCTTTTATGCCAATATCATACTGTTTTGATTACTACAGCTTTGTAATATACTTTCAAGTCATGGAGCATGATGTCTCCAGCTTTGTTCTTTCTCAAGATTGCTTTGGTTAGGGATGCATGGTTAGCTCAGTCAATTAAGGGTCAGACTCTTGATTTTGGCTCAGGTCATGATCTCAGGGTCCTGGGATCCAGTCCTGCATTTGGGCTCCTTGCTCAGTGGGGAGCCTGCTTCTCCCTCTGCCTGCCATTCGTCCTACTTACACACACTTTCTCTCTTTCTGGAAATAAAATCTTCAAGGAAAAAAAAAGATTGCTCTGGTTATTCAGGGTCTTTTGTGGTTCCATACACATTTTATGATTATTTGTTCTATTTCTGTGAAAAATGTCATTGGAATTTTGATAAGGATTGAATTGTATGTATAGATTGCTTTAATAGTATGGACACTTTAAAAATATTATTTCTCCCAATCTGTGAGCACAGAATGTCTTTCCATTTGTTTGTGTCTTCCTCAGTTTCTTTCATCAATGTCTTATAGTTTTCATCATATACATCTTTTACTTCCTTGGTTAAATTTATGCCTAGATGTTTTATTCTTTTCAATACAATTGTAAATGGGATTGTTTTCCTAATTTCCCTTTACTGTTAACATATAGAAACACAAGAGATTTCTAGATACTGATTTTATATCCTGCAACTTTACTGAATCTACTATTAATACTAATGTGGGTTTTTTTGGTGGAGTCTTTATCGAATTTTTTCTTATGTGTTAACTTTGTCTCTCCAGTTGTAACTTTCTTAGACAAGAAAAAAATTCTTATATAGAGTTTATATTTTCTATAATACATATCCAGAAGAAGACTGAAAACATATAAACAACTATACTTTCAACTTGGACCTTGTGGTATCCCTACTCCTGCATTTTGCTTAGTTCTTCTATCATTTTCCAAGCAGATCAGAAAATTACATGTAATCCCTTATAGGAATTGGTTGATTCCTAAGATTCTTCTGAGAGAGAAGAAAGGAGTACATTGTCACTCTTGTGTTTTCTTACCATGGATTATCTATAGCAAATCCTTCATCCTGGGACAGCTTTCTTTAGTCCAGAAGTACATAGGAGAATAAAAACTTCTTTTTAACATCATCTTAAGAATAATGTAATTAAGAAGGGAAGCCACTTTTCAAAAATGCAAATTTTCACTCTGAAGTCTAATTGGCATTTGGATTATTCCCTATTTTGAATTATCCACATCAACCCTCCCATGTCACTATTAGGAGGTATCAAAGTTGTAGCTATACCATAAGTGCTAAGCATTCCTTCCAGGTTATGGACTAGAGACCTGAGAAGGGAGTACTCTTATCAGAAGAGGACATTTTGAACTGCCACTTTTCTCCAGACTCACAGGTTTAATTCCAACCTAACAGCTGCACTGCAGTCCATGAAATATTTACATTGTTTCTTGCTAAATTATATACATTATTTACT
Organism: Mustela nigripes; assembly: GCF_022355385.1. Taxonomy (NCBI): domain Eukaryota; kingdom Metazoa; phylum Chordata; class Mammalia; order Carnivora; family Mustelidae; genus Mustela; species Mustela nigripes. The sequence goes on along the minus strand of NC_081575.1, from coordinate 27,617,942 downwards.
ATATCATCTATTAAATATTTACCACCTTTCCAAATATGTCATGTATTGCACTCCACTGCTCATGTTTCTTTTAACATTAAAATAGAAAAGACCAAGCCTTGTGGAAGCTTAGAGAAAGTGGCTGTAACAAAGAAAGCAGATGAAGAAAAATGGGAAAAGAGCTAGAAGGCAGTTATTTGACAAAGGTCTCCATGTTATGTGCTCACTATTTTCTCAACTTTCCCTTCCTCTAGCTAAGATTATCATTTCTCTCACTCAGAGAAGATGCTTATTTCTCCAGTAATTCATATATATATAAAAATCTAATAGAAATGATTCTGGAAATAAACCATAATTATCCTCAGGAACCATGCTGTAGGGTAGCCAGATATGTAAAATTGTATAACAAAGACTTATGGTGATATCAGGAATCAAGATACCAGCTCACCTTATTTAGACCTCTTCCCTAAAGGAAATGCCAACATACATTCAACTCTCTCTAAGCAATGTTATGCTTCGCTCTCTTGAAAGTAGGAAAACATAGATGTGTTGTTGATAGGATCTATATGGTACTTGTGATCAGCAAGGGGTGCCAAATTATGCAACTAAGCAAACTTTGCTGCTCTGAGGGATACCAAAGTAATAATAATAATAGTTATAATTATAATAATTGCTTTCCACTTGAGAATTTTAACTTGCTCATTGTTCTTTATATTGTTCATTGTCCCCAAAGTAAGCATCATAGAGATTGCTAATTAGCCATCAATTCTTTATGCATTGTCCTCTTCCACTGAAAGTAACATAATCTTAATTTTTAGAGAGCCAAAAGCCTACTTAAATGATTATATTTCCCAGCCTTCCTAGCACTTGAGGATGGCATAAGACTAAGTTCTGATCATAGAAGAGTAAGTGGAAGTGTTATGTGGGACTTCTAGAGGTCTTTTTGTAAGTGAAAGAGCACCTGGCCTTCTTCCTTCCTTCATCCTGCTGCTTGAAACCCGAAGCTGATGACCCAAACACCAGTAGCCATCTTGAACCATAACAATGAAAGGCATATTTCTAGGAATCAAACAGTAAATAGCTGGATTAATTTCTGTCTGATAACCATAGAGCTGCTATAGCAACCCTTCACTGCCAACCTCAGAGCTTATTTTACATGAAAGAGAAATAACTTTCTGTCATAGTTAAGCTACTTTGTTTAAGGTTTCTACTATATGTAGCCAGACTTAGTCTATACTAACACAGTAAGGGTTATGTGCTATTTCTCACTCATTCAACCATTTCAGCCTACAGGCGTTGAGTACCCTTATATATGCACATTTGCTGTCGAAACTTTTTCTGAGAACAATTACTCATATCTTAGTGGTGCAAATATACTTCTATGGGTTATTTCAGTCATATTTAGCTCTACATGAAATGCTGTCTTTGTTTTTGCTTATCTGAAGTCAGAAGATAACTCTTCTACAGTAACTATCAACACCCTAAATTGGTTTTCCTTCAACTTATGTTGAACTGGCTTAAAATGGTTTAGTGTTGTCAATATTCTGAAACATATTATTGATGTCCACATCGTTAGAGCTGTCAAGGTTTGCTGGTTAATTTTTATTCGTTGGATTGACTAGTTATTTGCAAATGCTATGCAGATACAAATGCATCAACATATTTGACTTATACACAGCTGAATTCTGAAAGTCTCATTGGTTTCACATACAAAATTGTGTGAAAATTTCCTTAAACTGCACTTCAGGTCAACAGATATTTCTTGAGTGCTTATTATATGCTAGGAAATAAAAGGCTAATGGGTCTGAGATTCAACAAGTCTGAAGCTCATAAATGGAATCGAGAGAGAGAGAGGTATGGGCAATTTTGGGGAAGCATTTGAATTGAAATTAGCTTTAAATGAATGGATGCTATAAATGCATTCTTGTCTTAAATGTAGTCATCAATACCTGTTTTAAATTTTTCTAGATTTTCTATTTTGTTTTGCTGAAGCACATTAAATCACCTCATACTGCAGCTGAGATTTCCTGAAATCTCTGCTCTCTACCATTAAAAATTTCCAAAGTACATTGCAGATGTTGTTATAGGAAGGATATTCTTTAAATTTGACTTGAAAAGATCATAAAAGCTTTTGATTAAAACTGATTGTTTTATAAACCTTGTATAAGACTATATGTCTATACTAGCAACTTCTTTAGAAAAACCAGGTGAATGGCACTGACCTTGACTATTTCAGTATTTAAGGTGAGAAGGTCTATTTTATGTCATAAATAATCTAGATGATTGCCTGAGTTCTCTTTACAAGGCTGGACAGAGCAAAAGTGTTCTCAAGGCTGTATTCACAAATAGTATACTGTTCTATATAGTTAGCCAAATGCTACAATATGGGACAGAAGGATTAGCAAGAATAACCGCAATGGATTGCACTGTTTTTAGGTTTTTAAGTTTAAGGCAATCTTATTTGGTTTTGTTTAACCTAATTTTTCCCTTTAGTCTGGGTAAGTCAGCTCTCTTCAAATGTGGAGTCAGTCTCTGTGTTTTTGCATAAGACATTTTTGCTATTTGCTGATGTACAGACATGATAGTTTCTGGACTCCCCATTGACTTCTTGAGAATGGGACCAAACTTTTAAACCATTGCACAGGGATGGTAAGGATTCCAAATCTACCTTATGGATGTGAGCACTGTTCTATTCTAGAATCCTTAATTATGTAACAAGCTAATTGATAAGAACATGGGATTTTGAACTCTAAAGCCCAACCTAGAATGAACTATGTAGATGATTTGCTGTATTCCCAGCCTGATCTATGTTGTTTTTTTAAAATGAGGTATGAAACTGTGAATAACTTTATTTTAAAACTGATAAAGCTTTTTTAACTAGAGCAGAGGCCTATATAATACTGACATTCCATGAATCAAAAATAAGACTGAACTATCCATGGATTTCCTAAAGTGAACTACCATTTCATTTGATTCAAGATTTTAATTGAGAAGAATGAAAAATGACTTTGGGGAATTATTCAGACTTCAAAAGGCATTTACCCAAAAGGGTCTCTAAAATTCAATGTCTAAAATGCACCTGAATGGTCATACTCTCACGATGAATGACCTGTTTCTTTTTATGTCCCTAGGTGTCATGTCTCTGCAGTTCCTCATCTCCACACCAGTGTACTTTTAATTGAACCTATTTACAGTGTTCTGGAGAGGATTAGAGAAGAGAGAGCTGAGTGAGGTCCAAGGTTTTAATGGAGATTTTCTTCACACTGACTTTTTACTGATGTTTTCATGCTTGAGATTAGAAAAGAGGGAAATCCAAGTACAACTCTTTCCATAACACTATTTTTCTTCTATTCTGTCCCATCTAAAAATCTTTTCAGTTCACTAATTTTAGGCAATTTAAAATCTATTTTCTAAATTGGCATTTAGGAATTAAGTATTTATATGCAAAATAATGTTTTAAGGGACTATAGAGTGAATAGGAACAAAATTAAATAAAACCCAAACTTTATTTGTTCATTCATTAGGAACAAACTGGTTTTGGAAAAGAAATATGAAATTAAGTGATATTTAAAAGCTTAAGAACAGCTCAGTTTCACCAAAGAAATAAACCAGCTCTGGCGTTCAACCAATTCCACCGACTTCCTTTGGGGCTAAGTTCTTTCTGCATGTCAATGAAAGAATCAGTATTTGAGACACGAAGTAACTTTTTGGCAGACATTGAAAAAGGCACCAAATGGTCTCTGTCTTTGCTGTGATCAACTGTGAAATGAAAACCTACCACTTAAATCACTTCTACTGCAACCTAATTCGTTCTCCCTGAACACAGTACAGAATAAGTCTTAGTGCCCTCTGGCCCATGGAATTTTTCTTAAAATAGAGCCAACAATGTGAAGTTTCTGTGATTGCAACATCTTTCCAATCAGCAAGTATACTTGATATTTCAACTGTAGTTTGAAATTTAGTCTGTCAGTGAGTTATCTGGTCTGGATAATGTCAACCTCATTTAAGTTGAAGTTCTACCATTAATTAGCTGTATGGCCTTAGTCAAGTCATTTTTCTTTTATAGCCTTAATTTTCTTCACCTATAAATGAAAAAAATTAAACTGGTTTTAAATGTCCCTTGCAGCTCTAAGTTTCTATGTCTCCAACTAATTTTTCACTATATAAAATGGTTATCCAATAGGATTTAGACATGGTTTTAAAATGCCTACCCCTCCTCCTCCCACCAACTTTCAACTATCAAACACAATGTTACAAAATGATTTTGCTACTGATCTGTAAGGAGGGGCCATCTTTACATATCTCCAAAGAGTAGATATGTCTTCATAGCACAATATGCTCTTAGGTCATACAAAGGCCCTCTACAGTGGAGCAAACCTCCAGAGCACCTCCTGTTCGCATTTCTTTGTCTTATGCTAATTTTGCTTTAAATGCAATCTAATTCTTAGAGCTAGAGCTGGAAAGTATGAGATACTTTTTTGAAAGAAAGCATAGTCTCAGTTTGGGTTTGTGACAGTGATAAAGGATTATTTCTTGTGTCGGGAAGGAAGAACTTCCTCTGCCCTGTGCTCCTTCTAGCTGGACTTTGAATCAAATTGACATGAGACAGATTAACAGGAAAAAGTCAAATTTGATAGACATGTGATTCCAAAGACAGTGAGGCAACATGAAGCTCACATGAGCTAAGGAGAGGGGAGGGGTCTGAGGATACAAAGGGGAGAAAGCTCATTAGCAAGAAGGTAAAATGAGATATTTGGAAAAACAAGGTTACCCTATTATGCAGATAAGTTCCTTAGGTAAAGGGGATGTTCTCTGTTAATAGCACTCCTCCTAGTACAGGCTCTCTTTTCCAATGTAAAACTAGGCAGTTGTGGGGGTGGCAGAGATCTTTTCCTGCATCTGCTGGGTTTTAATTACTTTTAACTCAAAATAATCTTTATGCCAAAGTGGCACATTTTGGGGAATCTCATCCTGTACCCCCTTCACTTGATTACTAAACATAATTACAGACTCTATGACAGGACAGGGATCTTAAGAAAGGTGAAAAGTCTACTTGTGAAAGTGAATGTCGTCATTAGGCTTTAGGAGACATTGTGAAAATCTCTAGATGAGGGCAACCTCTGCAAACTACATTTGAAGTCAGTGGGGGAATTCCAACTGTCTGGGGAAAGCAGGTGGGGGTACTTCAGTTGATCAAATATTATAAGTGATAAAATGCAATAAAAAACCACTAGAGTACCAAAATCTTAATGAAAAGCTTTATTACTTCCATAAACCAAGATTTATTTTACTCAATCTATTGACAAATAATTATTTTTATATAGATATTTGTGAGAAAAACTGGATGCTATTAACAGAAATTCACTTAATGCCACCTTCAGTACCAGAGCACCTCTGTTCTGTCTGAAGTAGATAAGGTTATCTCAAAGAAATGTCTCAAGATTCCAGCTATATTTTAAGAATATGTAGTTCCCTTGTGGGGAAGTTATAGGAGTCTCTCGTTTCTTACTAAGACCCTATTTTTAAGACTCTGTTCTTACTAGGACTTATTAGTCCACTTCTGAGGACTAACTTGCCTCATCTCTGACAAGGATTCTATTTTTTTCCCAGTATAACATGAAAGTATGTAATATTTCCTTGTCCTTTTTTTGTCTGTTCCCTAAGTGTTTGATGTGCTAGATTCTTCCACTAGGTGGGAAAAAGACTTGATTTCAACTGACACTGGCAGAAATTATTAATTCTTCATGAGAAACCAAAGGTAGGCGAATATGCACCAATTGTTCTATAGCTTTGCAAATAGAAAAACAGTTGACCAAACTGTTGACCAAATTTAAGAGCTGTAGGGACAACATAAACCCACTCAGTGATCCAAAATGTGGTTGCTCCCATCCATCCTCATTTCCTATTGGCTTTGGTGCCAGATGTTTTGGGATTTCAAGCATCTTGACATCCTCCAAATAGCTGCATGAGTAATTGAGGCATATGTTGGTGCAAGTGCATGCATCTGTGTATGTGTGTGCATGCCTGCATGTTTGTCTTGGAAAGTTTCTCTTCTATCAATCCCTACATTCAAGTCTAAGAATATAGAATCTGAAAGCAGTAGAAAGGGGTTTTGTTTGAAGTCAGGCAAAGCTGGGTTTATATTTACCTACTAGTTCTCATCTTTGTGACCTCAATTAGATTACCAAATGGGGTGCCTCCATTTTTTCATCTATAGAAGGGGGATAATAGTTCCAATTTTAGGGCTGTCTGAGAGTGCCTTCAATAAAGAAAGCAAGTAGTAAATAGTAATTTTTATATCAAAGATTGTTGGAAGTTCGAGAAGTTTTGGAAAGACTCCCTAAAGGAGGATAACATACAAACAAACAGCATTTTCCTTATGGACTCAATATATAATGGAATTTATATTACCGGCACACATTAGATGGGAAAGCCAATGCAGTACTTAAGAACATGATCTCTGGGGGTGCCTGGGTATCTCTGTCAGTTAAGTGTCTGCCTTTGGCTGGGGTTGTGATCTCAGGGGTCCTAGGATCAAGCCCTGCATAGGGCTCCCTGCTCAGCAGGGAGCCTGCTTCTCCCTCTTCCTCTGCTCCTGCTCTCTCCCTCCTTCTCAAATAAGTAAATAAAAAATCTTTTATAAAAGCGTGATCTCTGCAATCATACAGATTAGAGTTCAAATCCTGAATCTATTAGCCAGTAAAATTAGACAAATTATCTAATATCTTTGAGCTATCAGATTTTTTTCTTAAAACAATTGTGGTTATAATAGTTCCTGCCTTGCTGTGTGGTGAGCATTAAATGAGCACTAAATTCATATAAGTTATTCACAGTGCATAATACATAGTAAGCATATCATGAATGGTAGCTATTGTCAATTTTTTTAAAAGATTTTATTTATTGGGCCCCTGGGTGGCTCAGTGGGTTAGGCCGCTGCCTTTGGCTCAGGTCATGATCTCAGGGTCCTGGGATCGAGTCCCGAGTCGGGCTCTCTGCTCAGCAGGGAGCCTGTTTTCCTCTCTCACTCTTTCTCTGCCTGCCTCTCTATCTACTTGTGATCTCTGTCTGTCAAATAAATGAATAAAATCTTTTTTTTAAAAATCTTTAAAAAAATCTTTTTCCAAAATCTTTAAAAAAAAGATTTTATTCATTTATTTGACAGACAGAGATCACAAGTAGGCTGAGACACAGGCAGAGAGAGAGGAGGAAGCAGGTTCCCTGTTGAGCAGAGAGCCCGGTGTGGGGCTCGATCCCAGGACCCTGGGATGATGACCTGAGCCAAAGGCAGAGGCTTAACCCACTGAGCCACCCAGGCACCCTTTTTTATTTATTTATTTTTTATTGTCATAATTTTTTAAATTTAATTTAATTTTTTTCCAGTGTTCCAAAATTCATTATTTATGCATCACACCCTGTGCTCCATGCAATACATGCCCTCCATAATACCCACCACCAGGCTCACCCAACCTCCCACCCATCTCCTCTCCAAAACCCTCGGTTTGTTTCTCAGAGTCCACAGTCTCTCACAGTTTGCCTCCCCCTCCGATTTCCCCCAACTCACTTCTCCTCTCCATCTCCACATGTCCTCTGTATTATTTCTTATCCTCCACAAGTAAGTGAAACCATATGATAATTGACTCTCTTTGCTTGACTTCTTTCACTCAGCATAATCTCTTCCAGTCCCATCCCTGTTCATACAAAAGTTGGGTATTCATCCTTTCTGATAGAAGCATAATACTCCATAGTATATATGGACCATATCTTCTTTTTTTTTTTTGACAAGAATGAGACTTTAATCAGGTTTAAGTGGAGTTTATAACACTAAGAGATAAAGGGTTGTTAACAAACACAGTAACAAACGGACATCTGATTGGTATGAGGCGTTATCCTGCATATCTTCTTTATCCATTCATCTGTGGAAGGGCATCTTGGTTCTTTCCACAATTTGCCAACTGTGGCCATTGCTGCTATGAACATTGGGGTGCAGATGGCCCTTCTTTTCACTACACCTGTATATTTGGGGTAAATACCAGGTAGTGCAATTGCAGGGTCATAGGTAAGCTCTATTTTTAATTTCTTAAGGCATCTGCACATTGTTTTCCAAAGTGGCTGCACCAACTTGCATCCCCACCAACAGTGTAAGAGGGTTCCCCTTTCTCCATATCCTCTCCAACACTTGTTTCTTGTCTTGCTAATTTTGGCCATTCTAACTGGTGTAAGGTGGTATCTCAATGTGGTTTTGATTTGAAGCTCCCTGATAGCTAATGATGCTGAGAATTTTTTCATGTGTCTATTAGCCATTTGTATGTCTTCTTTGGAGAAGTGTCTGTTCATGTCTTCTGTCCATTTTCTGACGTGATTATCTGTTTTTGGAGTGTGGAGCTTGAATTCCTTATAGATCTTGGATATCAAACCTAACTAAAGAGATAAAGAATCTGTACTCAAGGAACAACAGAACACTCATGAAAGAAATTGAAGAAGATGCAAAAAGATGGAAGAGCATTCCATGCTCATGGATCAGAAGAATAAACATTGTTAAAATGTCTATATTCCCTACAGCAATCTGTACTTTCAGTGCCATCCCGATCAAAATTCTACTGGCATTTTTCAAAGAGCTGGAACAAACAATCCTAAAATTTATATGGAACCAGAAGAGACCCCAAATTGCTAAGTAAATGCTGAAAAAGTAAAACAAAACTGGGGGCATCATGTTACCTGATTTCAAGCTTTACTACAAAGCTGTGATCACCAAGACAGTATGGTACTAGCACAAAAACAGACACATAGACCAGTGGAACTGAGTAGAGAGCCCAGATATGGGCCCACAACTCTATGGTCAAATAATCTTTGACAAAGCAGGAAAAAATATGCGGTGGAAAAAAGACAGTCTCTTAAATAAATGGTAGTGGGAGAATTGGACAGCTATATGTAGAAGAATGCAACTTGTCCATTCTCTTACACCACACACAAAGATAAATTCTAAATGGATAAATGACCTCAATGTGAGGCAGGAATCTATCAAAATCCTAGAGGAGAACATAGGCAGTAACCTCTTCAACATCAGCCACAGCAACTTCTTTCAAGTTATGTCTGCAAAGGCAAAAATGAACTTCTGGGATTTCATCAAGATAAAAAGCTTCTGCACAGCAAAGGAAACAGTCAACAAAACAAGGAGGCAACCCACAGAATGGGTGAAGATATTCACAAATGACACTACAGACAGAGGGCTGATATCCAAGATCTATTGTCATAATTGTTATTGTGTTCCTCAACAAATTAAAGAATGACAATGGTAGAAGGAACCTTAGAGATCATCTGGTCTATGGATTGAAAACCACCCCTGTACATCTGGGGTGAATTAGCTTAAAGAAGGGAAGCGACCAGACCAAGATCAATCATTTAGTAAGTGACAAATCTGTCTATGCAATCTAGGTTTCTTGCCCCATAGTTAGTATTCTTTCCATTCTATTGGAGACACTTGTGGACAGAATGGTTTTCCAAGCAGCCTTCGTGAGTTGCCATGCTCATAAATTCAGCTCCTACATCACTATTTGAAAATCCTCTAAATGTTATATTATCTTTATTATTCCTGAGTGGCAGCTAAATGTTCCTATTTTCAAGTGAATGTTCTGGAGAGAGGCCAAGTCTGGTCATTGGTTTTATCCTCCTCATTCTCCCATCCCTGCCCCTAACATCACCAGCAAACAATTGTGTTTATGGTGACATCCTTAGCTTTCACATGCATTTATTATCATTCTCATATAAACTCTCTTTGGTGTCTCTCTCCTCTCCTTCTTTCTCTATTAGTTCCATTTACTTTTTTTTTAATAGTTCAAATTAAATATCTGTAGTCATAAAACACTTCTTCATTCAGTCTTTGAAGAACAAGCTTCAGAGTGATTTGACTATACTCCCCCAATTGCAATTTGGAATTGTTTATTTTTAATTTGTGGATTTAAAAAAGTGAGATTCAATGGATACATAGGTCCTAAATCAGAATTAAAATGGTGGGACCAATATACACTATGGAATATTATGCCTCCATCAGAAAGGATGAATACCCAACTTTTGTAGCAACATGGATGGGACTGGAAGAGATTATGCTGAGTGAAGTAAGTCAAGCAGAGAGAGTCAATTATCATATGGTTTCACTTATTTGTGGAGCATAGCAAATAGCATGGAGGACATGGGGAGTTAGGAGAAGGGAGTGGGGGGAAATTGGAATGGGAGGTGCACCATGAGAGACTATGGACTCTGAAAAACAATCTGAGGGGTTTGAAGTGGTGGGGGGTGGAAGGTTGGGGGAACCAGGTGGTGAGTATTAGAGAGGGCATGAATTGCATGGAGCACTGGGTGTGGTACAAAAATAATGAATACTGTTATGCTGAAAATAAATTTTTAAAAAAAGGAAAAAAAATGGTGGGACCAAATAGAAGTCCCTCCTAGAACCTTAGAGTTGGAAGAATTCTCAGAAACCATTAGTTCATCCTGTTACTCAGGAAGCAATGATTCTTCACCTCCTTATGTAACAGTCATTGAGCTACATATGTTAAGAATTATAGTAGCAAGAACTTTTAGAGGTTATCTAATTTAACACATTTACTTGCTAGATGAGGAGACAAGGGGCAAGAGGGAAAAAGAATTCACTCCTCCAATCTTCTAGTTGTCTAGATTGAAAAAAAAATGGGCAAAACAACAAAATTCTTCAAGTTAAATTTTTCTTTGGGGATTAAAGGAGCATTATAAATGGTTTGGGTGTCCTTTCTTTCAGGAACTGATTCTGTTTCCACAACACTTACTAATCCTATCTAAGGTTTAGAACAAAATGATAACAGGCTGAAGGTGAAGTCTTATGTTGATGGGATGGGTGAAAGAAGAAGAAGGAATATATAAAGGTATACACTTTGAGAGTTCATGTTTCCAAAAGAAAAACAACAATTATTAGGATAAATACTTTGTTCCAATCAATTTTTTTGGTTAGCTATTACTCCAGAGCAGTGCTATTCACTAAAACTTCCTGTGATTATAGGAATGTTCTATTTCTGTGTTGTCTAATATAGTAGTCACTAGCCACGTGTGGTTATTGAGGACTGAGTTTTTAATTATATTTAATTTTAATTAATTAAATTTAAATAGCCGCATGTGTCTAGTGTTTACCATACTGGACAGAACAGCCCTAGAGTCTAATAGCAACAACCTTTTTATTCAGACCAGCTAGCCCTCCATGTCTTATGTCAAGAAATTTTTCTGAAGAAGAAACACACCTTTGCATCAAATGCATTTTATGGTGACAAGAAGTCCAGCCATTACCTTCGAGTTATCACAATATCTTTAGCAAGATCTTTTCCTCTCTGAGAATGGTTCACCCATTCCTATGCCAAATAGTAGTATAAGTTGCATAGTAGGTATTATGTAGATTCACATCTGAATGCAAGACTTGGATTAAGCCTATTCTCCCTTTCCTTGCAATCTCTCTTTTCTATTGTGTAGACTCTATCTGATCTATCTCACAGAACTGTTGTGAGCATCTATAGCAGTAATTGATATAGAATTATTTTATTTTATTTTATTTTATTTATTTTTTCAAGATTTTATTTATCTGATAGAGAATGAGAGCACAAGCCAGGAGACAGAGGGAGAGGGAGAAGCGGGCTCCCCACTGAGGAGGGAGCCTGATGCGGGGCTGAATCCCAAGATCCCAGGACCCCAGGATCATGACCTGAGCTGAAGGCAACCACTTAACCAACTGAGTCGCCTGGGCACACCCATACAGAACCAGTGAAGCAGAAATTATCCGCATTTGATAGATAAGAAAGCTTAAGCCTAAAAATGAAGTGATAGGTCACACTGATCTAAAAGTAATAGAGCTTGGGCAAGAACACAAGCATCCTAAACTTTTCGCCAGGAGATTTGCAATTAATGATTTCATGTATTACAATAAAAGGTTACCCTGTACATCCCATGTGTTTAAAATTTGCTCAGGAATGTCACCTAGCATATTACAGATCCTGTAGCCCATTGCTAAAGTGATTGACCAAGTTCTTTTTTTTTTTTAATTTTATTTATTTATTTGACAGAGAGAGATCACAACTAGGCAGAGAGGCAGGCAGAGAGGGAGAGAAGAGGAAGCAGGCTCGCCGCTGAGCAGAGAGCCTGATGTGGAGCTTGATCCCAGGACCCTGAGACCATGACCTGAGCTGAAGGCAGAGGCTTTAACCCACTGAGCCACCCAGGCGCCCCTGATTGACCAAGTTCTTAAACAGATTTTTTTTCCACATTGTTTCTGTCCTGCTCAGATACAATTCAAGACGAAAGAGTGCATACTTCCATGGCTAACCAATGCAAAGTTCATCAGGAATTAATACATTATGCACAGATGGGCTTGGCATCAATCAGAGTTCCCCTTCCTCCTCACTACCACTACCATTTTTCAAACCACATTGAACACAGTTGCAACGCTCCCAGAAGCTCTCAGGCATCTTCTTTAGCCCATAAACTTAGTTAAGTGGTCTGAAACAAACAAATCCAGCCCATATGGAAAATTTGAAGAAAAGAGTCTCTTTAATGGGTCTTGATTTACCGCCTAGTGCTTTGTTCTGGCACAAAAGCAAGAACCACTGAATGCTTTAAAGGATTGTTTTTTCCTCTCTTTATATGTGTCACCACTGCTGTAGCATTAGTACCAAATAATTGTGCTGTCATTGGGGAAAATTTGTTGACAACAGAGTCAGTTCTCAAACATCTCCTTTCTTTTCTGGTTCCATTTGTCTTCACTAGAATACATTTTTTGTACCTTTTAACACACCTTTAATTTGGTATGTATAAAAACCCTTGATTTGGGGGATTTGTCATGCTGTTGTCAAATTGGCTTCCTCTCTCATCAACCAGGCAACAAATTTTATTGCAGTGGTTCTTAAAATGTGGTCCCATAGGATAACCACATCAAAATCACCTGAGGGAAGGAATTCATAGAAGGCAGATTTCTGAACAATACTCCAGGTGATTCTCATGCACAGTGAAGTTTAAGAGCCACCTTTAAAGACTTTTAAAGAAAGTCTGCTCTTCACAGAGCAATCTTCTGGATCTAGGGCAAATGAAAATGACAATAGAAAAGTATAATTCCTTAGATACTTGAGAAATTATAGTCATCTGACCATGACTCATCATTATGTTATTTTCAAATTTAAATTAATTAACAACAGTAACCAAATAACTAGAAGAGAATGAAAGAAATTTGGCAGAGCCAAATGTTTTCAGCTAAAATAAGGACATAACATCTCTATACAGTTAATCCAATTTACTGCTACACAAACGATTATAAAAATTCCAGATCCAGAATCCTATGCTATAATAGTAGGCAATTTTTCATCAGCATTACTAACTTCATAAATTCAATAAAACATTACAGGTACCCATTATGTAAAAAGTACACAGTTTGGCACTGTAGTTCTGGGCTGAGTAGTGGGTCCTAAGGATGTGTTGGTGAAAAAAGCTTCATGTTTTATATTTAACATTTACCTGAAAATAGAATATCATCAACCTAAACTTTTTTCTATTAACCCTATACTCTCCCAATCTCCCAATTCCTGAAGGAACTATTATTCCAACAAGGCCAGGGCAGATAAGATGAATACCTCTGTGTGTGTGTGTGTGTGTGTGTGTGTAGCAAAATAAAGTTAACAAATCTCTGAATCTTAAGATACCAAATCTAATGCATTTTTAAACATCACCCTACAGGGTTTGCATAAGTCTGATATCTGATACTTCAGAAGCCAATAAATCCAATGCTTACAATATTCTATATGGATGTGAAGCAGCAGATGTAAAACCAATTTACCCATTATCATTTCAAATGTTTATGAGTAGAAATAATTTTGAAAAATTTAACTTGTGCCTACGAATGAAATTATACTTAGCTCCTGGAAATTAAACATATTTACTCTGCATTATCATTTGAATGCTTGATGTACCTGGTGAAGGAAAAACAATCAAAACTATTTCAGTCCAGAATAAGACTCAACACAGCAAGGACAAGAAAATAAGATGATACTCTATATTTGGGAGTACCTTTGTTTATGGATACCTTTATATAACAGCACTTATTTTCAACTAAGTCAGAGCAGATTTTTTACTTCCTCCTGTTTTATTCTAATAAGTTATTTATGCAAGAGAAACTGGATCCATCCGTGATACATCAAAGAAATTTGAGAAAGAAATTTGAAAGATCCATCAAAGAGGGAATTGCTGACATTAACTAAACTCTAAAGTTTTAGCTCCTTCTATTTTAACATGATTTCAATCTGTTTTGAAAGTTAAGTTGTTTCAGGGTCTTCGAGATTGTTTTGTCAATACATTAGTACTATTATTTCAAATTACAACATTTCTAAATTTTCAAGTCCAGGGTACAAATACAGTCACATTAAACAATATAAAAATTTAATGAATAAAATGGCAGTGTTTTTAGCATCCAGAGTGTAAAGCATTCCATCACTCATGTTTGGAAACCATTTAGCCAAGACAAGAAAGCTAAGCTATAAAGACCTGCACATTCTGACATCACCATATACACTTGACAGAAGACATTTCAGGAACACATTTGACTTTGTAAACATTTTTAATAATTTTGAGGAGATATAGCTTAATTCTACAGAACTCACTAAGTGCTAAAAAAAAAAAAATTGGTTGTAGGAGGAGAGATAGATGTTTGTAGCAGAGGTTTTACGGATTTATTTTCTTCCAAGACAGGTAAGCAAGAGTACTGAGGCCCAAGTTATTTCTCACAGAATAAATGACTGAATCAACAATAGGCCCAATTTGAGAAACAGTTTCATTTTTAAGCTGGAAACTGCTGCATAGACACCAAAAATTAGAAGTTCCAAAATCACCTGGGTTAGCAGGAATAATTATCATAATTCAAGCATGTGACACTTGGATCACTCTATGCTATATTTTACCCTATGTCTTTTGTACATGTCACATTAAAAGATACTATAGAGAAAACCATTGAAAAACTTCTGGGATTTGTTGATGCAAGTGATAATTATTTCATTTATTTCTTTCTAATGATTGTTGATCTACACACCTAAGTCCATTTCTTTAACATTTCATAGGAAAATAAACTAATCTCTCTTTAGCTCCTCTGAGATCAAATTCACATGACCTAAGCCACATAGCTAGTAGGAAATTTAACATCTTGTTGGAGAAGTGGGACATCAGCAGCCTAACGGTATAGGACCTGTGTGAAAGGAACTTGGTTCATAAAAGTGCACATTGGATATAAGAATATGGGAGAACTGGCTGTGATTTAGTCAAGATTTGGTATTAGAGGAGGTCGAATATTAACAATAAGTCGTAGTAGCTATATTGCAGATATGAGAAAGATGATAGCAGTACCGTGATTCTGGTATGTTACTTCATCCTCATTCCCTAGTTAGTTACCAGAGGACATGGAATGCATATGACTACCCCAGGGAAATGTAGTACTAAACAAGAAAATAAGGCTTATAGATTTCATACTAATCCTGGGCCTCAGCAGCAGGTGGATTGAGACTATTAAGATCAAGGTACTTCTCACCATAGAGCTGCGTAGTTTGGACTAAACAAAGTACAGAGTATGGGAGAGGACATCAGGGGCTCTAGCCACAGCAGTCTCTATAAATGGATAGGCCATGCTACCCTAAGTACTTGCTATATCCAAAGTGGTACAGTATAAAAAGTGATACTTTGGATAGAAGGTTCCAGGCCTTTTGTCCTACCGAACTTAACCACACTGAACCAACTGTTAAGAACAGATCAGAAATCAATTTGTCCCTGGACAAAAGGTAGAGTTACCAGACCTTACTGGACAGAAGAACTGTTTGATAGAGGCAGTATAAAATGCACAGTGACTAATGAATCAATCAGATAATCAAATACTCTCTTGGATAACTTGAATATGAGCCATATATCTTAGAACTTCTAATCGTTCACCAGTATTCTTGTGTGTCTCTTTTCATTCTGTCCCCTCAACTTGAAACACCTTTCAATCTCCTCCCCTACTGGTAAAATCCTAAACCTTTAAGCCTTATTTCAAAATATTACCTCCTAAAAAAAATGTTATTTTCTCTGTGAAGCCTTTTGTGAACCTTCAGGTTGTTTTAGTACCATCTTTTTTTCTTTGCTTTTCTGATTTCTTCCCATGGTCTCCAAATAACTTGAAGGCAGAATTGATCACTTACCTATTCTTATTCCTCAATGCTTAACACAGTGTTAAATTAATAATACTAAGAACTACTCTTTATTAAAATATACTATGCCAAAAACTATTATAACACTTAAAATGTATTAACTCATTTAATCTTGACAATAACTATCATGTAGTTACTGTTATTATAAATGAGAAAACCAAGGTGCAGAGTTTAGACTTGACCTTAGGTCACACAGCTTATATGTGGCAGTCAAGATTAAAATTCAGGCAGTGCAGGGGTGCCTGGGTGGCTCAGTCAATTAGTGTCCAACTCTTGATTTTGGCTCAGATCATGATCACAGGGTTATGAGATCCAGCCCCTCATCTGGCTCACATGCTGGGAATGGAACATGTTTAGAATTTTCTTTCTCCCTCTGCTTCTCCTCCCCTTGAAAGAAAGAAAGAAAGAAAGAAAGAAAAAAGGAAACGTAAAAGAAAAGAAAAGAAAAAGAGAGAAAAGAAAAGAAAAATGAAATCCAGGTGGTCTTGCTCTAGATTAGCAAGTGTTTAATAAATATTGGTAGAAGGCAATGAAATGTGACAATAGAAAGCACACTTAGATTTTGGAATTTTTCTTTTAACACATTGGGAAAATGATACCTGGAAAGTCAGCAAAGAAAGGGTTAGCTAGTTAGTGGCAAAAAGGAAGTTATAATTTGGAATTTACTTTTTTAAAAAATTTCACTGTTTGATGTTGCTCTCCTCAAAGGCTAGCTCTAAGATAGTTTAAAAATAATTTCGAAGAACCCATCAAAATTATCTTTCATTATCTGACTGAATTCAGTTCTCTTTATCTGAGTCAAACATGGCAAAAAAGGACAAGGAAAGAGATAACCTCTATTTGTAAAAGGGAGGTCCTTAAGTCCTCACTCTACTATTTATTTACATTTATTCAAATACAGGTAAGGCCACTTGTTAAATCACAAATCCATTTTCAAGAGATCATTGCATTAATTTTCATGCATCCATAGTAACGGAAGATTCCCAAATCTCTAACTTGTCCCCTTGACAGCATTTACTCTATGCTGTGTCCTTCTAATTTTAATAGATTCTTCTCCATGAACTTCCATGTACATTCTCCAATTGTTTCTTCTGTATTTTTCTTTTTTTCCTCTTCCTTCCCCTCCTAGACCTATGCATTCCCCTAAAATGCCAATCCCAGGGACCTTAGTGTTCTCTTCACTTTCTTCTGAATTAGACATTTGTCATCCATAGATAACAAGAGTCATTTCTCATGCTAAAGTGATTGGGTTGGCAGAAAGTTTTCTCCTTTGTGTGCAAAACTGACCAAATGAATTATTTTCTTTCTCCACTTCAAAAGAGGTTGGGAGTTAGTGAATCTCCTTGTCTTGAAAAACCAATGGGTTGTCCTGATGGGCATATATTTCTTGTTAAAGGCTGGCTGACTTTCATAGCCTGAATGTGTATGTGTAGTGAATTTTTTCTTCTCTTTTGCAGGTAGAAATAAGATAGTAGAATTTTACTGTGCTCTAGAAAAAGCAATAAACACTTCTTCAAACTTCAGAAGCTAGCACAGTGAAAGGAACTCTACACCAGTAGGATATTTTCCCTTCAAAATAACAAAGCAGAACACAAAGTAAGCCTAAGCATATTAACAGAGAAAGGAATTCAGTTGTCTTTGAAACTCCAGAAATCACTTACTTAAAAAGAGTTCCCCAAAATGGCTTGACATTTATAGACAAATCATTTGTCATCAACCTGTGTTCTCTTCTTTCCTCACAGTTTTGTATACAAACCTTGAGAAAACCCAGAGAGACATACTTGGATGGACAGTATTTCATCTAGAACCAGGAAAGTCTTCTACATGGACTATTATGTTAACTTTCCCACTTGCTTCAGAAAAATTGTGGTTTAATTGTCTCTTTCTATTTTACTTTTTTTAAAATTTGACTTCTCCCCAGTGAGAGTATGGAACTGTTTACCTAAACACCTCAGGGTCTAGCAACATAGGAAGCAATTTGTTACCAAGCTGGTTGGAGGTCATTTGTGGAAGGGTGATGTTTATTATTGAGTATCTCATAACCATCACCTATCAAAATAGAATTCTTTGCCACAATAAATTTAGATGGTGCATATTCTAGAATAGGAATCACAACAGTGTCATTTCTTGACATTGTTGAGTAATTTACAATGCATAGAGTTGATTTTAATATAAGTCTCAATGGAGACCTCAAAAGAAACTCAAAGCTATTCTGACAAAGCAGTAGCTAATGCAAGCAGGGCAGGGATTGAAGCACTTTGAAAAACCCAAAAGCTCTTTCCATATTCAGCCACTAGGAGAAAAGAAAAAAAAAAAAGCTTCCCTGCTGAATCTCTTCATTTTATATAGTTGCTCACACTTTAGAAACTGCATAGACCATAATCCATTAAAATAGCACCTAGTACATCAAGTTCCAATTGCTCAACTTGCTATTAAAAGTCTGGGGTAAAAGGATTTGATCTCTTCCATTTTCCATAAAGCTGATTTGCAAAACTTAAAAGAAAAGAATCTATGAGATAATCTGGTGGATCACTCCCTATTCCTGATCTGTGTCCTCTTATATTCTTAGCCTTACCTCTGTAACTGATTAAAAACGTTAGCTCAAGTCCTTCTCTCTCTCTAAGAAATCATTTTATATTACAGCGTTTTACTTTCATTATTTTTCAGTCCAGTTCAAGGTTAAGGAAAATGGTACTGTAAGCCCAAGTTTTGTCACCTACCTACCTTTTCAAATGCAGTTGTGTGTTACCACATATTAGTGCTGTTTTTCTGAATTCTGTGAGGGGAAAATTTAGACAATCCTTTAAAAACATACAATAAACCAAGCTTCAATTCAGACAATCTTTTAAGAAATATACTATATACCCTAACTATTTGAGTGGACATCAGTGTTTTTTGTTAAAGTGCAGACATAGTATTTTACAACTATTTTTATCATCTTTTTCTATTCCTGATATTTTACAGTCAGGGCCATTTCAGTCAACTTCAGCACTACCCTAAAAAATCAGACACAATGCAATGTTTCACAAATAAGGAGCCATGTATAAGTCCCAAGGCACAAAGTTTACAGATTTCAACAATGACTTATTAAGCAGAATCTTCCCACATTTCCTCCTGTGGGTTCTATTATATAGTCCATATTCCTTTCCTTAGAGCAAGGATTGTTCTGCCTCATTAGTCTTAATCTACATTAACCCTATAAAACTAAATTCTCCCACAGGTTTCAGTATGGTCCCAATGTGATAAAAACTCCCTGAAAGCTTTTCCAGCAAAGCTCATCTTTTTATTACCTCCACCTCCCTTACTTAGCCTCAGTTAACTCCTATTAATCCTCCAATACACTTAGCGTATTATCACCCTGTGAAGTCTTCCCTGGTTGTTCCATGCATGCTTCCTCTCTGGGCTCTAAAACTACTGTATATACCTATATTATATCACATAGTTCAGTGCTTATCACAAATTTCCAATAGAACGGTTTTTCAATAAATAAAAATAAAAGTGAACCTCCCAAGAGTCTGGATGAATTAGAACAAGGTGGCTTCACCATAGTATGAAACTTCTGAAAATCTAGTGTTTTATCTTATAAAAATATGTGCAAATGTTTTATACTATTCCATTATATATCAGTTTATTATAATTTGTAATGTCATTTAAATTTGTCATTAATGAAATTGAAGCTCTATTTTTATTTTTTAAAAATTTTATTGCTTTCCAGTGTTCCAGAATTCATTGTTTATGCACCACACCCTGTGCTCCATGCAATCCGTGCCCTCCATAATACCCACCTCCAAAACTCTGTTTGTTTCTCAGAGTCCATAGTCTCTCATGGTTCGTCTCCCCCTCCAATTTCCCCCAATTCACTTCTCCTCTCCATCTCCCCATGTCCTCCATGTTATTTCTTATGCTCCACAAATAAGCGAAACCATATGATAACTGACTCTCTCTGCTTCACTTATTTCACTCAGCATAATCTCTTCCAGTCCCGTCCATGTTGCTACAAAAGTTGGGTATTCATCCTTTCTGATGGAGGCATAATACTCCATAGTGTATATGGACCACATCTTCCTTATCCATTCGTCAGTTGAAGGGCATCTTGGTTCTTTCCACAGTTTGGCGACTGCGGCCATTGCTGCTATGAACATTGGGGTACAGATGGCCCTTCTTTTCACTACATCTGTATCTTTGGGGTAAATACCCAATAGTGCAATTGCAGGGTCATAGGTAAGCTCTATTTTTAATTTCTTAAGGCATCTCCAAAGTGGCTGCACCAACTTGTATTCCCAGCAACAGTGTAAGAGGGTTCTCCTTTCTCCACATTTCTCTCCAACATATGTTGTTTCTTGTTAATTTTGGCCATTCTAACTGGTGTAAGGTGGTATCTCAATGTGGTTTTGATTTGAATCTCCCTGATGGCTAGTGATGATGAACATTTTCATATTCAGCCTGTGGTTTTGTGTCCCCTTTTTAAAACTATCATATACATTCAGTTTGAGGAGTACCTTTTAGATCTCCAACCAATGACAAAACAATATTTGTACAAAATAGGAATATTCTGTAAAAGAAAACACAATACTGAGAAGAAAATTTATAGAACTAAACACATGTATCAGAAACAAATATCTCAAATCAGTGACATCAGCTTTCAAGAAAAATTTAAAAAAAAGAGAGAGAAAAGGGCAAATTAAACCCAAAGGAAACCCCAAAGTAAAAAGGAAGAATACAAATAATAAGTATTAGAGAAGAAATCAATGAAATAGAAAACAGAAAAGGGGAAAATCAATGAAACTGAACTGGGATATTTTTGAGATCAATAAAATTGATAAACATTTAATCAAAATATTCATAAAAAAGAACAGAATTTATCAATATCAGTAATGAGAAAGGTGGCATGACTATAGATTTTACAGATAATAAATTAAGAAAATATGAATGACTTTATGACAACAAATTTTAAAACTTAGATGAAATAGATGAATTCCTGGAAAGACACAAGCTAGCAAAAATTACTCATGGAAAAATAGAAAACCTGAATAGCCTCATATCTATTAACAAAATTGAATTTATAGTTAAAGATTTTCTGACAAAAAAACTCCAAGCCCCATATGGCTTCACTGGTGAATTCTACCAATATTTTAAAAAGATATAATACCAGTTATTATATAATATAGATATAATACCAGATATAAAATATATAATATATATAATTTAAA
>NC_081575.1:27573076-27596127 GCF_022355385.1 Mustela nigripes | reverse complement strand
TATAATTATATTATTATTATAGATATTATATATAATATTTTATATAATATCTATTATAGATATTATTATCTATAATATTATAATGATATTATAGATATTATCATTATAGATAATAATATCTATAATAGATATTATATATTAACTAATAACAATAATTAATATATAATACATATTATAATATAATAAAATATATTACAATAGATATCTATAATATATATACTATAGATACATAATGTAAGATATAATACCAGATATATCACCAGGTGCCTGGGTGGCTCGGTCTGTTAAGTGTCTGCCTTCACCTCAGGTCATAATCCCAGGGTCCTGGGTCCCCACACTGGACTCTTTCTTCAGTGAGAAGTCTGTTTCTCCCTCTTCATCTCCCTTTTCTCCTCTCCCCTGCTTGTGTGTGTGCTCGCTCTCTCTCTCAAATAAAAAAAAAAAATTAAAAAATCTTTTAAAAAAAGATGGAATAATAATTCTCTAAAAACTCTTCCAGGAAATCAAAGAGGATAAATTATCTCTCAACCCATTCTATGAGATCGCATTACCTTAAGACCAAAACCAGGTAAAAACATTACAAGAAAAATCAATAATCATGGCCCAAAAATCTTCATGAATATAGATGCAAATTTTTTTTTTTTTTTTGAGAGGGAGAGAATGTGAGAAAGCAGGGATAGGAGGGGCAGAGGAAGAGGGAGTGAGAGTTTTGAGCAGGCTCCCTGGAGCCTGATGGCAGTGCTTGATCTTATGACTCAAAAATCATGACCTGAGCATGACCTTGATCATGAAATCAGGAGTCAGATGCTTAAAAGACTGACCCACCCAGGTACCCCAATGCAAAAATAATTCTTAAAAAAATTTTTTTAGTACATTACATCAACTGATATTTTAAAAGAATAATATATCATAGTCCAATACAGCCCAAACTTGAACATCATTATGCTTGAATAGAAACATATTTGCTCTACTATTTCCACTGCAAAAAAATGACATTTCCTAAGCCTAATGTTTCATTTCCTGACACATACAAGAGTTCTAGTCCTCCAGAGTTTATCATTCACTTTATCTGGAAGAAGGAAAGGAAGGAAGGAAAGAAGGAAGGAAGGGAGGAAGGAAGGGAGGGAAGAAGGAATATTTTTCTGTTGACCACAAGTTCAAGAGATATAATTTGGAGTATGAAAAGTATGAGGCAATTTCTTTTTAAAAAACTAGAAAAAAAAAGGAGTAGATAAAAAGATCCACAGTCATTCTCCCAAACCTAGAACTATGTTCAAACCTATACCATGGCAAACAGCTGGAACAGTAATAAAAACTAAAACCATTTGACCATTTCCTATTTACCAGTGTCCTAAGCACTTTACATGTAATTTGATCCCAACAACTTTCTGCATTAGGTAGTGTTATCATTCCCATTTAACAGAAGAGAAAATAGAAACAGGATCACAAGGGCTAAGACAAGTATCCATCACATTATTACTAGGATGAAGCAGAACAAGGAATTGAGCCTAGTTATGAATCTGCACTCTTAACCCCTATAGTTGACAAATACATTTAATTAAAGTAAGAATTCAAACAATCAGAACTCAACTAATTGAAGCCGTTAGGTAAATGCCTCCTTTATGAGAAAGAATCACATTGTAATATTAAAGGCCATGTCATGTGCTTTGTTTAAACAAGGACTTCCAGAAAATGAGCCTCTTGTCCTGCAAGATTCTTAGCCAACAAAGGTTGGTTAAGACTTTAGTGGTTACTAGACTTTACTAAGAGCATAAAATATTTTGACCAGTTAGAAAAATAGCCACTAACCAAAGAGTAAAACGAACACATTTTTGTTGCTATTTTTAACACTCAGAATAATTTTATTCTCACTAGAATAATTTTAACTCACTAGAATAATCAGTTAACCAGAACCACTCTTTTCATGCACTCTGTTTAGCTGAGATTGTCCTGTATCCTGAATATAAATTTCTTTTTTTTTTAAATTGTCTTAACGTTAGTCACCATACAATACATCATTAGTTTTTGGAATAGTGTTCCATGATTCATTGTTTTTGCATAACACGCAGCGCTCCATGCAGTCTGTGCTTTCCTTAATACCCATCACCATGCTCACCCAACCCCCACATCCACCCCTTCTAAAATCCTCAGTTTGTTTCCCAGAGTCCACAGTCCCTCATAGTTTGTCTCCCTTCTGCCCCTTCATTTTTCCCTTCTCCTAATGTCCCCCATGCTATTCCTTATGTTCCACAAATAAGTGAAACCATATGATAATTGACTTACTCTGTTTGGCTTATTTCACTTAGCATAATCTCCTCTAGTCCCATCCATGCTGATGCAAAAGTTAGGTATTCATCCTTTCTGATGGCTGAGTAATATTCCATTGTGTATATGGACAACATCTTCTTTACCCATTTGTCTGTTGAAGGGCATCTTGGCTCTTTCCACAATTTGGCTATTGTGGACATTGCTGCTCTGAACATTGGTGCATATGGCTCTTCTTTGCACTACATCTGTATCTTTGGGGTAAATACCCAGTACTGCAATTGCTGGGTCATAGGGTAGATATATTTTTAAGTTTTTGAGGAAACTCCATGCTGTTTTCCAAAGTGGCTGCACCAATTTGCATTCCTACCAACAGTGTAAGAGGGTCCCCTTTTCTTCACATCCCCTCCAACATTTGTTGTTTCTTGCCTTGTTGATTTTTGCCATTCTAACTGGTGTAAGGTAGTATCTCAATGTGGTTTTGATTTGAATTTCCCTGATGGCTAAAATGATGCTGAATATTTTTTCATGTGTCTGTTAACCATTTGTATGTCTTCTTTTTAAAAAAAAATTTTTAAAGATTATTTATTTATTTATTTGACAGACAGAGGTCACAAGTAGGCAGAGAGACAGGCAGAGAGAGAGGGAGGGAAGCAAGCTCCCCACTGAG
Organism: Mustela nigripes; assembly: GCF_022355385.1. Classification (NCBI taxonomy): domain Eukaryota; kingdom Metazoa; phylum Chordata; class Mammalia; order Carnivora; family Mustelidae; genus Mustela; species Mustela nigripes. The sequence goes on along the minus strand of NC_081575.1, from coordinate 27,593,192 downwards.
CAGAGAGCCCGATGTGGGGCTCCATCCCAGGACCCTGGGATCATGACCTGAGCCGAAGGCAGAGGCTTTAACCCACTGAGCCACCCAGGCATCCCCATTTGTATGTCTTCTTTGGAGAATTGTCTGCTCATGTCTTCTGCCCATTTTTTGACTTATCTGATTTTGGGTGTTGAGTTGAAGTTCTTTATAGATCTTGGATATCAGCCCTTTGTATTGTCATTTGCAAATAACTTCTCCCATTTTGTGGGTTGCCTTTTTGTTTTGTTGACTATTTGCTTTGCTGTGCAGAAGCTTTTTATCTTGATGAAGTCCCAAAAGTTAATTTTCACTTTTTTTTCCCTTGCCTTTGGAACGTGTCTTGTAAGAAGTTGCTGTGGCTGATATCAAAGAGGTTACTGCCTATGTTCTCCTCTAGGATTTTGATGGAATCCTGCCTCATGTTGAGGTCTTTCATCCATGTAGTGTGTATCTCTATATACACAGATGTTAGATACCCAATAGGCAAAAATATCTGGCCTTCTAACTGAACATTTTCCATTATTTTTCTGAATGAAGGACACAGCTGACAAATTTCTTTTGGAAATAACTTATGCATGTGCTATATAATGGGACATACATTATATATTTATAATGAAATAAAACACATGTGAAGATTGTGTAAAAAATTGTTACTATTGAATAGAGGCTCAGCTTGTTGATGTATCTTGCCATTTCTAAAATTTATATTCTTTTTTTAAATTTAACTTTTTCTAAACAGAAAAGAGATTATTCATTTATTGATCAATATTGATCATCTATGGATCCATCTATTGAAATTATTCATCTATTCTTCAAAATTCTGAATTTCAAATAAAAGAGTTAAAAATATTCAGAGGAAGTGTCCACAAGAGAATTACTCAATGTGATATAAAAGATAATTTAACAAACACTCCATATAATAATGTAGCTGGTGGCACTTGGGTACTGAAGTGTGAAGAAGCACTAAAATTGGGTTGTTAAAAGTCCAAAAGCTTGATGAGATGATTCACAATTGGCATTTGAACTAATGAGAAAATTGTGGAAAGGCAACTTTATCAACTTGAAATAAATTCACTTGTCTTTCTAGGATACTATCAAAGTACAGTCTAACTAGTGACAAAATAGCTCATATGTGGTCTGGAAAAGTGAGTTGGCAAAAATATCAGGCAAGATGTCTTCCATAAAACATATATACATACAGGATCACATTCAGTTCACCTATAACATTATCTCATAATAAGTCTCATATGATGATCTAAAAAAAATATGCCATAAGTTTAAGAACTTAGACCTGGAAGATTCTCATATATGGCTCATCTCTCTAAATAGCCTAGTTTCTCTTGAAAATCACTGGACGATATTTTTCTTAGAAGGTATAACTGATCATATATGTTAGTACTCTTTCTCTTTCTCTCCCTTCACCTTCAGTTTTTTTCCCCATGCTGCTTTTATTTTATTCATAAGTGGTGGTTTGCATAAGGATTTAGGGAAAAGATTATCCAGTATTATTGTTCTTCGGGTCATGCCCTGAGTAAGCCTCAAAGTCATTGTAAGAACAAGATAAATATACAACATAAGGAGAAAGCCAGACTTTTATATACGGGGTGATGTGTGTGTGTGTGTGTGTGTGTGTGTGTGTAAAGGAGGTCACAGGGTCTTATATATATGTGCATAAATTCAAAGAAGTAATGTCATAAAACCACCTACTGAGTCTACAATGTCATTTACTTCCCTATATTCCTTTTGAACATATTACTTTTGTGTGAGCAGATGTAGATGACATTTTTGGTAAAACACACACACACACTAGATAAATACTTGCATGGCCACAGAAATGTTTAAGTCAACCTAATTTTATCCACTAGTATTCGACTGCCTACTTTGTGTGCCCAATAAAGAATTTATCATTAATTCATTCAGAAGCATTCATCTACTCCAGTTTTATCCTGGTCTAATTACTACCAAATTCTGTTTTAAAATCTATTCTGAATCTATTCTGTGATATTAGAAACCACTGAGCTGTATAATTCCAATAGGTGAATTGTATGATATATGAATTATTTATCAATAAAAGTGTTATTTAAAAATCTATTCTGTAAACATTACAGCTACTATTTATTGAATATTTTCCATATACTAAGTGCTTTGCATAGGTTGGGTCTTCTAATGTGACAGTTATAACCAATTTATGGGTCAAGTATTTAACTCCAGTTTCACAGACAAAGAAATCAAGGCTTAGAAATATTAAATAACTTGCCTAAGGATACATAGCTAATAAGTGATGGATTTAGGATTCTACCTGAGTGTGTTTGCCCTCTAAGTCCTTATCTCTTTCATATCACCAGAGGCTGCTCCTGGGTCTGTCTGCCTACCTAACAGAAGTAAACTGGACCTGATGATTTTTTCAAGTTGCTTGGAGCTTAAATTTATGATCTTCTAAACATATCCTCCATTTGCTTAGATGGCTCTGGCTTTCTCTTTATAGCTAAAGTCTGAAGGAAGAATGATAACTTAGAAAAATCCTGATTTCTCTGATGGAATCAGATGGAATCTGATGGAATCCAACCCACTCTTGAGGAAGGGGATATTAAGTCCTACAGTAACACTTAATAACTATTTTCACTTAAGCCTCACAAATGTCAATGCAGAAACATTTATTCTTTAATTGTATTTATCTATTGGGGCACCTGGGTGGCTCAGTGGGTTAAATGCTCTGCCTTCTGCTCAGGTCATGATCTCAGGATCCTGGGATCGAGCCCTGCATCGGGCTCTCTGCTCAGTGGGGAGCCTGCTTCCCCCTCTCTCTCTGCCTCTCTGCCTACTTGTGATCTCTGTCTGTCAAATAAATAAATAAAACATTTTTTAAAAATTGTATTTATTTATTTATTTATTTATTTGAGAGAATGAGAGAGGGGGAGAGAGAGAGAAAATGAGTGGGGGTAGGGGCAGAAGGGAAGGGAGAAAGAGGCTCCTCAGGAGCCAGATGCAGGGTTCAATCCCAGGACGCCGGGATCATCACCTGAGCCCAAGGTAGATGCTTAACTGACTGAGCTACCCAGGCACCCCAGAAACATTTCTCACTGAATTACCTCCTTAGAACTTGCCATAAGTGTAGGTTTTTCTGTTGTTGTTATTTTTCCCCCTGAATATTGCTTTTCTCACCAGCTTGATTCATCTGGAAAATTATCTATAGCTAGGTATACACATTATTTTGTTTTCAGCTAGGAATTCAGAGATGCCTAAAAGATGGTATCTGATGAAAGGTTTGACTAGATAATAGTGCAAGGACTTCTCAACACTGAGATACTATTGTGGACACATAGTAAGGACCCCTGATAGTGCCCTATCACCAAGTCAAAGTACCAAGGCTTCCTGTCCAGGTACAAAAGGGGGAGAAAATGTCAGGGAACTCAATGGCTTCAAGTCAAATATCTGATTGCCACTGGGGATGGTAGCAACAATAAAAGACATTGGAAATTAAAATTACTTTCAAATTTAAGATATTTTCAAATCCACTGCTGCTGCTACTGCCTTAATCCAAGGCAAACATTCCCTCTCATTGAAGCTACTGTCACAGCTTCCTACTTGAACTCACTATTATTTCTCTTAGTCCCTACAGACCATTCTTCCCATGTTGTTAATGATAGTTTGGGCATATTTCTGAATATCTAATAGAAACAAGTTCAAAGCAGCACTCTCAATATTTTTTTAAAGTAAACTATACCCCCAATGTGGGTTTTGAACTCACAACCCTGAGGTCAAGAGTCATATGCTCTATGGACTGAACAAGCAAGGCGCCCTCAGCACTTTTGATTTTCGCCTCCATCCTTCCCCTGTCTTCCCCATTGCAGGCAATGCCACTACTGTATAATTGCTATACCACAAATCTGGATATCACAGACTATCATTCAACATTAATCCACTAGTAAGTCAAGGAGATTTCACTCCAAAATATATCCAGAATGCAACCATTTCTCTCCACCTCCACCACTATCATCCTAAACTGGATCACTGGCACCTGTCATCTGAACCTCCATGATAATAACCTCCTAACTGGTCTCATTGTTCCATTTGTACCACTCCTCACAATCTGCACTAGTGATATTTTTTAAACTTACATCCTTGTCTTCTCATGAAGTACATGCTATGCTCCATTCACATTACTATATCTTCTGTTCTTAGAACTAGCATCCTTTGTGCTTTAGGGACTTGTAATTGTCTTCTACCTGACTGGCATGTTCATCTCTCAACTCTTGGCATTATTAGCTCCCTTTAATCTATCTGGTCTCTGTTCATATATCATCTTCTCAAAGATTTCATTGATTATTTAGCATTCTCTGCCATTGATAATTTCCTGTGAAGTACATGTCACTTATCACTATTAAACATTCACATTTACTTGTGTGATTATTTGATCACTCTCCCCTTACCTCCACATGTACTAGAATGTAACTTCCATGAGTCTCTAGTTCACCGTTATATCCACAGTTTTTTATCCTAGGACCTAGAACATGGTAGGTCTTTAATAGGTATTTTTTAAAGTAAATACATTGCCTTTATGTTCATTCTACTGTAGGAAAAATGTACCATGGGGAATGGAAGGTCCAGACAAGTTATCTCTGTGAAATCATCCATCTGCGCTTCTAGGACTCTCTTCCAGAAGGACACATCTTACTCATCAACTTCCTTTAGTGCCAGTAATCTTTTGGGCCTGCCAGACTCTGTTACTTTGAGGTAACTCAAGCTGAGGATATACAACTAAATCTTTATGAGAAGATATGATTAAAATATATCTAATTAATCTTTTTATAACAGATTTATTTATCCTCCAATTCCCTTATTCTTTTCAGCCACAGTGACTCTCAGCAAGAACAAAAGCTCAAGAAAAAATAGGTCTAAACACAGACACAGCTAAGGATATAGATGTGATTATATACAAGATTCTATACAAGATTCTATTCCAGGGCAGTGAATTCCTTGGTGAGCATTAAGTACTGAATCAAGTCTGGCCACTATTTACCCAAATTCAGGAGACAATAACAGAATTTGGTAATTCAGAAAGGAAGGTCTATCTGTATTATAAAAGTGCCCCAAGTCCAGACTATTTTAAAATGTATATTTTGTCACTTTTAGGGTCTACAGTAACTTGATTAGATAACTTTTTTGATAGATAGCAATTATTTATAACTCCTCAAACATGAATGGTATTTGAATGAAGTAAGCAGGAGTCAGATCTCACTGTGACTTGTATGCCATACTAAGTTTATACCCTTTCTGAAAATTATAGGTCATCACTGAAGGATTTTTAGTAGAGAAATGATGAGATCAAATTTTAGATCATGTTTTATATAAAGCTCAGTTTGGGAACAGTGAGAAGAGTACATTGGAGAGGAGAGAACAAATAGCAGTGTTTATAATTAGGAGGCTACTCTCATATTCTTGTGAGAAAAATGATTACTACCTAAAACTGTGCTATTAGGAATGGAGGAAAGGGGATAGATTTAGGTGATATCTAGGATGTAAAAATAACTGAAACTTCATATAAGAAGTTTGAGTGTGAGGGATGAGAAAAGGGGAAAAGTCAAAGGTCCTTTGTAGGTTTCTTATTTGGGGGAGTAGGTGGATGGCAGGGCCATTTCTCCACATTTGTAGGCCACAGGAGGAGGAGTAGGTTCAGATAAAAAGATCCTTTGGGATATATGGAAACTGATGCCTGTGAAACACAACAGAGAAAAAAGTGACATTCTGTTTGAATTGAATTACAGTTCTTCCCTTCTAACTTTCCCCTGTGGAATTATAGGGTTTAAAGTCTCCTACCAGGCCAGACACTGAGCAGGTGCTCCAATAGAGTTGTTGATTTGATTTGCATATACCATACCTCAGGCCACCCGCCACAGCCACCTAGGCAGGAAGATTGGGAAGGAAGGGGGTATTCACCCAGCCTAACAGAGCAGGGCTGGAGTGTGCGTTATCCCTGCTGTCAGCGAAATTCCTGGAGCTGCTCAGCAGATGCCTGGAGAGAAGGTGGGCCTATACCATTTGCAGAGGCGGCTTGGTTGTCATGACTGCGTGTTTTGCTGTGACAGAGCTGCCTCTCCCCCACTCCCTCCCTTGTTTCCTTCTCTGGAACGGCGCGACGGCCAAGACACATCTGTGGCCCTAAAAGAAAAATGAGTCGAGTAAAGATGAAGGAACTAGCTATTTCTTCACTGGAAATTTAAATAATAGGCAAAGCAGCTCTTCAATGCTGTACCCAATTACAGTACAGCCCAATCAGTTGCCATTTGTTGGAGTAAATGGACTATTTAGGGTGTATTTTAAAATAGGGCTTGCATCTCCTACTAAGATGATTTTTACCGTACAATGGTGCCATATTGTTGCTGTATTTAAACTACTCATTCGGAGTGTGCAGCGACTGTGACAGAACTTAAGGAAAAACTTTTCCACTTGCCACTTTACCACACATCCTTCCTAAGGGCAGATGCCCATTTAGTGGTCTGAACAGGCAAATGGATTCATGCCAATAGCTATCCCAGTGTTCTTGACACTGGAGGTGGCATTTCCAGGTTTACTTGGATGGCTTAAACTTTGAGACCCAAGAAATGGCTTTGGTGACCCCATGCAAAACTGCAAAGAGTGCAAACCCCACCAGAAGGAAGGCAGTATCTATTTTGGAATGGTTGGGCAATTTTTCACACCTAGGAACTGTGTCTTTACCCAAGAAGGATTGAGCCCCATTTAATAGGCTCTAAAAGGTTATAAGCCTTGGGGGTGAGTAGGAGACGAAAATCCTAGCACTGGATCTGATGCTAACTGGCTGTACAACCTTGGACAAGTTACCTTCTCTCTCTGGATCTCCGTTTTCCTGCCTGGAAAATTTTGAGGCTGGAATGATAGTCTCAGTGTTCCTCCTGGAAGTATCTTTGATTCTATTCCTAATCCTATGCTGAGGCAGTTGCCTACATCTGTTGAGTTATCTTTTCACTTCCTATTACGAGGATGGCAGGTGAAAGCAAAACCCTACCCTTCACCCCTACCCTACTCTACCTGCCCACCAAGGTCTTTTGGTCTTGCCACACTTATTACTTCTGTCTTACTGAGCATATTTTATAGTATCCCCATTCAGCAAAGTAGTTTGTGGGGCCACATGAGCACTTTTTTCTAAGGGACTTTTTCGAAAGGGAGACAAAAGTGGAAACTTGTCTATAAATGAAGACGGGAGCCCTGGTGGCCAGACTTCTTCAAGAGCTATTAAAAAATCTACTGGTTTGAAGTGCTTTGCTCTCCAGCACTTTCAGCTATTGAAATAGAAAGTTGCTTGATATGGAGGTTGGGAAGATTTGCGTTGAATTTAAATGACAACATTCGGGTTCATTTTGGCACTCCAAAACATCGATCTTTTTCAATGCCTGCTTTCAAAATATTATATGTAGCGTTTCAACATTTTTTTTTTTTTTTAAGGAATAGCTCTAACAGTGACAGTATGCATTCGATTAGTTGGTTGCAGAATGCCTAAATATTAATAGTATATTTTAAGAAGTTTTTAGGAAGTCAATAATATTTTGACATTTCAGGAATCTCAGATGTTTCAGCTGTTTGAAAACACAGTGCTACATTGTTTTCTCTTCTACTTCAGTTACCCAGCCCCAAGAACATTCACCCAGAGTCTTCTAATTGCTTAGCTTCCGGAGCTGCTATGGTAGCCAATCAGTGTTACGTTGCAGAAAACGAAGTGTTCTTCTGTTTTGGGAAAGCCAATTTCAAATTTTTTCAGGATCCTTTCTTTTTTGCATTGTATTTCCTCCATGTTATTTTAGATAACAGTTTGATTTAAATAATATTGCGCACTGGGGACCACAGCATGGAATTCGAATGCTTGGCTGCTCTACTCTGGATTAAATTCCTCATTCAGCGATAACCCATTTCCTGCCTCTTTAGGAAGCATTTTTAAATATCTCCATTTAGCTTTCTATTGAAAAGGAGGGAGGGGGGACGGGGTGAAGGGAGTGCTCAAAGAAAGAGAGTTCCTTAACAAAGAAAGGTTGTTGGAGGGAGAGAAAAGAAAGAGAAGATTTAAACTGCACTATGAAATGGAAATGCTCTGAAAATAAGAGGCAGAGCTTTTCAATTTTCTTCTGGTCTATAGAAAATCGAACAAATCGCAAAATGACATTATTTGAGTCTAGGCAGGAAGGAAGATTATCAAAACTACCGCTTGTAGGTGTACATTTATTAGTATGAAATTGACCTGCTATATTCAGATAAAAACTTGTAGCTCCACTAGGGAAGGGACTTCAGATACATGCTAATCATTTGCCTGAGCCCTTGAAAGAATCCCCCAGGCAGCTCTTCTTGAGGGTTTGCACTTGTCTCACATACCCTTTACTTTGAAACAGATATGAAATTCTCTCTAGCTGGTAATTACAGGAAGCAGCCAACTGCTTAACTTTGGTGTGTTTGGCCACAAATTGATGTTTGTTTTTTTTTTAAATAGATACATCTGTTAAAGAACATCGACTATTCAGGGGACCATAGATGAGAGCCTCATTTACAAAATAAATCTCAGTTTGGGCCCCTTGGGATTAAGATGAGGTGAAGGGATTCATTGGGTACCAATGACTACAACCTAGAAGGCAATCTGGCTGGAAAAGGCATCAGGCTAGAAAAAGGAGAGGTTTCTGTTTTTGTTTTCTTTCCAGATTATTTTGGGGTCAGATTCCGTTAGACTCTCTATTGATGAGTGAATATTTTTACCTTGAGAAGCTAAGTGGATAATTTTCTTCTCCTATCAACTTATTCTGATAATCCTATCATTTGGAAGGATCTCCATGTTCTTCTGTGCCCCAACCTCAAGCAGTTAATGTTTTGTAAACTTAAATGCAGCAAAGGAGTTCCTATTAGGAGAAACCTTAGGTTTCCATGTAATGAGGTTATAGTAAAACCTGGCTGGGTCTTCAGGTTCTTTCTTTGGCCAGCTTGAATGTTGTATTTGGGATTCCCAAAGCACGAACCCCTTCCCCCTCCCTTCCTAGCATACCTTTTCTTGGTTTGTTCCATTGGCAGACAATGCCTTTACACAGCATATGGCAGGCCCCAGGAGACACTGTTTCAAGCACTCAGATTGTTTTTTCCTTCCATTCTTCTCTCCTGGAACCCTGACACTAATCATACATACATTCCTCTCTCCAAAAAAATTCTTACTTTCAACTAGGTTCTTGTTTCAAGTACAAAAATGAAAAGGATCACTCACTAATCTGAAATAACCATATTATGCGTGAATATGCAATGTAAATTGTGCATTTGTATTATCTCTAAAAGTGGCATTTCATAGATTGATGTGTGGATTGAGGTCCTTGGGAGGATTTGGGGAAAGATTTCCTGCCACTCTTCATATTCAGTTCTTATTCTGCCTATATGTGATCGCAGCTTTGTTGTAGACCAAAGAGTTTCTGAACATGACAAATCCATGATAAATTCTATTTGCCAAGCTGAATTATAGAGTGTGGACTGGGGTATATAATGGGACTGAGCCTTTGATTGATTTTCCACTGCATACACTATTTCTTCTTGATTTCTTTTCCGGAGTTTATAAAATGGAAGGATCCCAGATGCTTTTGCTTTTCCTCCTATTCAATTTTCTCTTTTGATTCCTAGACACCAACAAATGGCACTAGGATATAGGTTCCAGAAGTTTTTAACTTCAACCCCTTCCCAGAAAAAAAGGAGGAAAAAAGAAAAAAAAATAAGACAAAGAAAGAACATAGCTGTACTTCCTAGGAAAAACAAATCCATTTATATTTGCATTATGTATATAATTTTAAAAGTCAATTTCTCTCTGACCTAAAACACTAGCATAATAATCTTAGTGTAGGTAGTAAGGGTATGTCATCTGTTCAGTTGTTTGAGTCAAGCATAGTTGAAGCTTTCCATTTATCTATCTTGGGGATCTGCCACTCAAAAAGGATATGACAAGATGGAGGAGGATATTAATACCAAAAATGAAAGTTCACAGATGTGAACCATCTTTGAAGTCATAATTTTTCCAGATTTCCCAAGTATGTCAACAATCATTTTCTTTACTTTCCCACTGTACTCTTTATACTTCCTCTTTATATATACTTAGCTGCTTTTTATTATATCTTTTAGGGGACATTTTTAAAGTATAGCTGACAGACAATATTACATTAGTTTCAGGTGTACAACTTCGTAATTTGACAAATTTATGCATGATACTATTCACCACAAGTGTGGTTACCATGTGCCCATTGCTTCTTCTCATCATGACCCACACCTTGCAAGCAGTGCACAATATATTTGGAACTATTTTTTATCTAAAAAGAGCAGATGGCCTAGATATAGTATGGCTATTGAGGATAATTTCTCTATAGAGAGATCTAGTGCTCTTCTATCAGGAAGAGAAAATTTCCATATAGGCTTTTATATGTCATAATACAAAGTACTCTTATCTGCTCCTTTGTCTCTAAAGTAAATGGATCTATTTCCAATGATAAATATAGACTAACAACTTCCCAATCCTTGTTTTTTATTTTTTTTGATATTTATTTATTTATTTGAGAGAGAGAGAGAAAGAGAGAGAGAGGTGAGGTGGAGAGCGGTAGGGGGTGAGGGAGAGAAACTGAAACAGATTCCACACTGAATTCAGAGCTCACTTGGGTCTCAATCCCATGACGCCAGGATCATGACCTGAGCCAAAACCAAGAGTCGGACAACCAACTGACTGCACCATCTAGGTGCCCCTAACCTGCCTGTCCTTGTTTTGTTAAAAAAGACAGTATGACCTCCAAATTATGTGAGAGAAGTAAATTTCAGGAAAATTACAGAGAAATGCTATTCATTCTTTCTTCTCTTCTAGATACATATAGTAGTCATTTCTTATTTGCTTCCCTGCTTCCTTTCCCCCATCCTAATAGGACTTGGATTTCTCAGTCATGAGATTTGGGTGGGTTTGACTCTCCCCACTTACAGTTACATCTCCAAGAGGACCTTAAGTGGCTTAAGTTAATTGGTGTATCCTCTTCCTATGGAGACAATATTTTTGGCCAGGAGATGAATATTTGAAAAAATTGAAGTATTTATATTTGAAGAAACACTTGCTAAGAGTTTCTGAAGAAGAAAATCTCCTCTCACTTCAATGGAAGATACATAAAAAGATGTTCTTTCTCACACACTAAGTAGGAAAAGAGAAGTTTATAAACCCAGGAGATACAGGCAGCCATCTTTAGATTTAGAATGAGTCAGTTTTAGAATGAAGTTGACATCATGGAAAGAAAAGTAGAGAGTCAGAAACAAAAGGGATATTCCTTTGTTGTTACCTACTAGATCAATCCTTGCCTGAAGGATTTCTACTTTTAGAATTTAAGTTATGTGTGTCAATAATGTCTTTATTTTTAAACCAATGAGAACTCTGCTGTTCTTGTTACCTTCAACTGAAAGTAAGTTTACTGAAATAGTACTCTAAGGTGAATTATGAAAAAACTTGAAACAGAAGCATAGTAACCACACAAGCTTTGCTCCTTCATGCTCAGCTTTAATGAGATTGATTTTAATGTTATAAGCAATTTTTATCAAGGGGTTTTATTTTTATTTTTTATTTTTAAGGGTTTTTATTTCTTAAATTATGATATGAAGATCCTTCTACATTTGCTATAAAAATGTCTCCCAAAGAGATTATTTTATTTTCTATCTTCTTCATATTAGATCTCACAGAAGAAGGTTCTTTTAGAACTTAACAGCCCAATAATCCACATCTTTCTTGAAGGATTACTGTATAATCTCTTGTCTCATAATATTCAGTGATTTCTCTTTGCGTGGTGACTATTAAGATCTAAGCCAAACAAGAGTAATTGTATAGCATCTTAACAAGTTTCCCTGCTTCCAATCTTGATCCACTTGAACTTATACTCAACACAGCAGAGCTCTTTAAAAAATATTACTCATATCATCCCTCTGTGAGTTTAGTGTGCAAAACACCCTTAAGAGAATGTTAATCCTACCTAATACTGAATAATTACAAAATAATATTTCTTGGGTCCATCAGAAAGTTGAGCTCTCAATGCAGGAAACTTGAGAGAACACCACGTCTGTGGTATAGGCATACAGAGATGACTGGATTCCATCTGGAGACAGATATAACAGTATATCCTTTCTTGGACTTTCTCTCATATGAAGCAAAGTCCCTAAACCATTTGGAAGGGGCAGGAAACAGTCCTGCTCCCAGGATTTAAGCAAGGATCATTTGCACTGCAAGAAGGATAGGGGCTAACCATTCATTCTCTGAGGAAGGGATAGGAAACACCCCAACTTAGAGAACACAAGAAAATATATACTATTTCAGGGAAATGGAAGAAACAAAAATTCTATGCTTCCAAGAGAGGGGACAGGATATGCTCTTGGGTCCAGGATCTTATACCAACACAGGGAAGAAGGGAAGAAACTCTTTTCAACCCCAAACCTTCTACAAATATAAGAGATTTTGTCTAACACAAGAAGTGAGGGAAGTAATGCTGCTGAGAAAGGCTGATCCCCAAAGTCCAGATGCTGCAGATCATGCTAACGACTGAGTTTGGACCAGGAGAACCTAGAGAAACCCTTGTCCTCATGACAAGCCTAGAATTTACTAACAAGCAGCAGAAAGCTCCCTGTTTCCTTCCACTGGTGGAGGGAAAGTGCTTGGAGAGAGATCTCTTCCTGGAGCAGAGGTGGGGCACAAATATTGAGAAAAATGTTCCAGAAAGCTAGTTCTCATTCTAAACACAAGTAAAAACATCACACTACTATTCAATGCCTGTGGCTCGCTGAAGGTAAAAGATAGAAACAAGGAAACAAAACTCAGCTCAATTCCTGACTAGACTTACCTAACATCCTATCAAAAAAGGTTGATTATTGGTCCAGTAAAGAAGCAATGAGCTCTTATTACATTCAGATAATTTATTACTTAAGTACAGCAATTACAAGAGCAGCCAAACCTAGGAGTTTCCCAAACAGGGAAGTCCTCTTTCCCTTGTCCCACAGGACAATAATGGCACAAAAATGTTCAGATGGTTGCAACACAAGTGGTGAGACATAGCCTGTGTCATAGTGGACTTAATTAGTTTTAAATCCTGTAGCTCTACCCTAAAGATGACAGTCCAGAAATCTTCATACCTCATCAGAACCTGGGTGGCAATGAGAAGCTGTCTCATGACAGCTTCCTAGGAAGATAGAGAGGCCAGTGGGAACTACCCTAGTAGGAGCTTCTCACAACTCTATTATGCTCTCATTACCTGGGAAGATCACATGGCATTCTACAAAGAGCTAGAACAGCTACACTGAAGCCTTGGCTATGTGGTCTGTTTAAGTAAGTGCAGCATCATCAGGGCACTAACACAAAGCTCTTTCCCTATAAACCCCACCCTAACAGCTTCAAAGAAAGAGAAACATATTCATTTCTGGGCATAAATACTATTTATATCATTCTTTACTGTTTCTAACCACAATGTCCAGAATTAAATTAAAAATTACAATACATTAAAAATCAAGGGGAAAAAAATGAACCTATTGTCAAGATAATGCAAACAACAGAATGTGATTCAGACACAAAAATTGGAACCATTAGTGCATTTTATTTTTCAAAAGCTATCATTCCTAAATGAAGTAGAAATTAAGACACTCTCAGATAAACAAAAGGGGAGGAGTTTGTCACTAGTAGACCTGCCTAAAAAAAAGGAAACCTTTAGGCTTTTATGAAAGGACTCTAGACATTAAAACAAAGACAAATGAAAAAAAAAAAAAAAGAACAATGGTAAAGGTTGTTGTGCAGTTAAAAATAAAAGCCAGTAATATTACATACTTAGTTGATAATTACTCTTTACATTTTCCTACATGATTTAAAAGACAAATGCATAAAATAGTAACTATAGAGCTATGCTAATAAGCAAGCAATGTATAAAGATGTAATTTGTGAAAATAACATAAAAATAGGTAAGGAGGTGTAACACAACTGATATTACATACTGTTGAATCAATGTTGGTCTCAATTCAAGTGACTATTATCAAGTTAAGATGTTAAAAAAATGAAGTTAGGATTTTAATTGCAGTACATAAGGTAACTGCTAAAGAAAAAACTAAAAACCAATTGCATAAAAACTAGGTGAAATCAAGATAGTACACTAAAAAAATTAGTCACAAAGTAAGTCAGTAATGAAGGAACTGAAGAACAACAAAAAAAGGGTGTATGACATATAGAAAGGAAATAGCAAAATTGCAGGTCTTTTCTTATCAGTCATTACTTTAAATGCAAAAGGATGAAATATTCCACTTAAAAGGAAGAAATTGCCAGAATGGTTGAAAGACATGATCTAACCATGTTTTGTCCACAAGAGACTCACTTTAAACCTGAAGAGACAAGGAGACTGAAAGTAAAAGGAAACCAAAAAGAAACACCAAACAATTTATATCAAAAGAGAGCTGAAGTGGCTTTACTAATATCAGACATAATAGATTTTAAATCAAATTGTTACAAGAGACAAAAAATATATTGATAAATGTTCAATTCACCAAGAAAATATCACAATTATAAACATTTATGAATCAAAGAACAAGGGATTTTTCTAAATGACACCAAAAACTAACAGAATCAAAAGATCGATACACAGTTCTACAATGACAGTTGGAGAACTCAACACCCCGTTATCAAAAAAATAAAGAACTTGAACAATGCTACAAACCTATCAGAGCAGACATATACAGCTGACCCTTGAAACACAGGGATTAGAAGTGCCAGCACCTCACATAGTAAAAAATGCACACACAACTTTTGACTTCCTAAAAACTTAACTACTTTCTGTTGAGCAGAAGCCTTAGTGAAAACATGACAGTTAATTAACACATATTTTGTATGTAGTATGTATTATACACTGTATTCTTAAAATAAAATCATCCAAAGAAAAGAAAACATCATTAAGAAAATCATAAGGAAGGGAAAATACATTTTCAATACAGTAACATTTATTTTAAAAAATTTTCCAAAACTGGACCTGCACAGTTTAAACCAATGTTGTTCAAGATTCAACTATAAGTAAAATAAAAAATGAAATTGGGGACTTTACTACCAACCTTATAGAAATAAACAAGTTATAAGAGAATACAAAGAACAATTGTATGTCAGCAACTTACGTAATACAGATGAAAGGGACAAATTCTTAGAAACACTCAAATAATCTAAACTAACTCAAGAAGAAATTGAAAATATCTATAGACCTACAATAAGAGTTGAATCAGTAATCAAAAATCTGCCAACAAAGAAAGCCCTGGACAAAAGGGCTTCACTGGTGAATTACACCAAACTTCTAAAGGAATTAACAGCACCTGCTCAAATTTTTTAAGAAGACAGAAGGGGGGGGTGCCTGGGTGGCTCAGTGGGTTAAGCCTCTGCCTTCGGCTCAGGTCAAGATCTCAGAGTCCTGGGATCGAGCCCCGTGTCAGGCTCTCTGCTCAGCAGGGAGCCTGCTTCCCCCTCTCTGTCTGCTTACTTGTGATCTTTCTCTCTGTGTCAAATAAATAAATACAAATCTTAAAAAAAAAAAAAGAAGACAGAAGAGGAAGAAATGCCTCCTAATTTATTCTCTGAGGCCATTATTGTCCTGTTATCAAAACTAAAGATAGTACATGAAAATAAAATTATAGGCTCATATTCTTCATGAATATAGATACAAAACTCCTCAAAAAAGTATTAGCAAACCAACCATGGACGAGTAGGATTCATTCCAGGAATACAAGTGTGGTTCAGCATAAGGAAATCAATTAATATAATACACCAAATAACTGGCTGAAAGGGAAAAAATTACCATCTTAGTTGATACAGCAAAGGCATTTGACAAAATCCAAGATTGTTTCATGGTAATAGAATTCAGGAAACTAGTAATAGAATGGAACTTCTTCAATATGATAAATGACATTAATGGGAAAACCACAGCTAATAATATACTCAGTAGTGAAAGACTGAAAGTTTTCTCCCTAAGATCAGAAACAATATAAGGTTGCCTGTTTTTACCACTGGTATTCATCTTTTTTTTAAAAAAAGATTTTATTTATTTGACAGACAGAGATTACAAGTAGGCAGAGAGGCAGGCAGAGAGAGGAGGAAGCAGGCTCCCTGCTGAGCAGAGAGCC
Organism: Mustela nigripes; assembly: GCF_022355385.1. Lineage (NCBI taxonomy): Eukaryota > Metazoa > Chordata > Mammalia > Carnivora > Mustelidae > Mustela > Mustela nigripes. The sequence goes on along the minus strand of NC_081575.1, from coordinate 27,577,004 downwards.
CGATGCCGATGCCGGGCTTGATTCCAGGACCCTGGACCACGACCTGAGCCGAAGGCAGAGGCTTAACCCACTGAGCCACCCAGGCGCCCCACTGGTATTCATCTTTGTACTGGAAGTTTTAGACCAATTAGACATGGATAAACATAATAAAAGTCTTCTGGAGTGGAAGAGAATAAAACTATATTTCCAGATAGTCCACACACACACAAAAAACAACATTAAAACTTACTGTGCAAAATTGCAGTTTCCAAAGTCAACACCCCAAAATCAGTTTTGTTTCTATACACTATCATTAAACAATCTTACAAGGCAATTTAAAAAGCAATTACATTGATCATAGCATCTAAAAGAAGAAAATGCCTAGGAACATATTTAAGAAGGTGAAAGATATGTATAATGAAACAAACTAGTTAAATGGAAAGACACCCTGCGCTCATGGATTGACAAACTTAATACTGATAAGATTTCAATAATATCCAAACTGATCTACAGACAGAACACTATTCCTATCAAATTTCTAACAGACATATTTGTAGAAAAGGAATATGTAATCCTAAAATTCATAGGAGTAGCAAGGGGCCCTCATAGCTAGAACAATCTGGAAAAAGAACGAAATTGGAGGATTCACAATTCTTGATTTAAAAATTTATTACAAGGGGAACCTGGGTGGCTCAGTGGGTTAAGCCGCTGCCTTCGGCTCAGGTCATGATCTCAGGGTCCTGGGATCAAGTCCCACATCGGGCTCTCTGCTCTGCGGGGAGTCTGCTTCCTCCTCTCTCTCTCTCTGCCTGCCTCTCTGTCTACTGTGATCTCTGTCTGTCAAATAAATAAATAAAATCTTTAAAAAAAAATTTATTACAAAACTTCAGCAATCAAAATTGTGTCATACTGGCATAAGGATAGACCTACAAATATATGGAATAGAGTTGTGAGTCAAAAAATAAATCCATATACCTCTGGCCAATTGGTTTTTGATAAGGATGCCAAGCCTATTCAGTGAGGAAAGAAGAGTCTCTTCAGCAAATAGTATGGGGACAACTGGATTTCCACAAGCCAAAAAGTAAAGTTGGGCCTCTATCCCAATTGCCAAAGTTAACTCAAAATAAATTTTTAAAAAATGAATTAAAATTCATAAATATAAGAGCTAAAAAAAAACTTTCAGAAAAAGCATAGGAGTAAATCTTCATGACTTGGGATTCTTAGCTATGGCACTGAAAACACAGGTAACAAAAGAGATAGATTAGATTTAATGAAAATTTAAAACATTTGTGCACCAAGGGACATTATCAAGAAAGTAAAAATGTGACCTATAGAGTAGGAGAAAACATTTGCAAGTACTATATTGATAAGTGTGTTTAATATCCAGAGTATATGAAGAGTCAACAACGAATTGACAAGCAAAGCAGTTTCAAAACTGGTCAAGGAACAACAACCAAAAAAAAAAAAAAGCCATCCAAATGAACAACAAGTACATAAAAAGCTGCACAACATCATTTTAGTCATTAGGTAAATTAAAATTAAAGCCATAATGATCTATCACAACATACCTAATCAGATGGCTATAATAAAAAGAAATCAGAAAATAACAAGCATTTGTGGAGAAATTCAACCTTTGTGTATTATTGGACTGGGTGTAAAAAGAAAATGTGTAGAACAGTTTGGGGTTTCCTTCAAAAGTTCAATATAGAATTATCATATGACCCATCATTTCCATTCCTTAGTCCCCCAAAGAATTCAAAAAGGGGATCAGACTGAAATGCCAATGTGCACTGCAGCGTTATTCACAACAGTAAAAAAGGTAGAAAGAATCCAAATGTCCAAATAGATGAAAAGAATGAAAAGATAAACAAAAAAATGCATATACAATGGTATATACATATAATGGACTATTATTTGGCCATAAAAAAGAATGAACTTCCAATACAGACTATCCCATAGTTGAACCTTGAAAACATTGTGCTAATGAAATATCAGATATGAAAGGGAAAATGTATGATTCCACTTTTATGAAATGTCTAGTTTCAGCAAATTCATAAATACAGAAAGTAGATTTGAATTTACCAGTAGCTAGGAGGGAGGTGGAGGAATAAGTTATTGCTTCATGGGTACAGATTCCCTGTTTGGGAGGATGAAAAATTTTGCAAGATAGCAGGAAAACTGCCAAACACTTGGAAACTAAATGACACACTTTCAAATAACCTAAGGGTCATTTGGAGAAAAAAGAAGTTATTTGGAAAAAAATAGGTCATTTAGAAAAAAAGGTTATTTGGGGGGAAAAAGAAGTCTCAAGGACAGTTAAAGAAAAAAAAACGAACTGAATGAAAATAAATACACAACATAGCAAATTTTCTGAGGAACAGCTGAAACAAGGCTGAGAGGAAAATTTATAGCACTAAATTTGTACATTAGAAAATCAAATCAATGAGGTGATAAGATAATCCCACCTGAGGAAATACTAAAGGGAGAGAAAAATAATATTAAAGCAATCAGAATGAATGAAATGATAAAGAGTAGAATCAATGAAATTTCAAAGATAAAGGCAATAGAGAAAGTCAATGAGACAAAGAGCTTGTTCTTTGAAAAGAAACCTCTAGCGTGAATGAAAAAGAAAAAATAACATATGGTCAAAGAGAAAACACAGAGATGCTAGGATATATTTGGAATTAAATGAAAATAAAATCACAACATATAAAAATTTGTGGGACACATCCAAAGCAGTGCTGAGAATGAAGCTTATAAAATTAAATGTTTATGTTAGTAAAGAATAAAAGTATAAAAGGAATAAGTAATATTCTCCCTTAGGAAATTAAGAAAAGAAGGGTACCTGACTGGCTCAGTTGGAAGAGCATATCCATGAGTTCGAGCCCCACATTGCATGTAGAGATTACTTAAATAAATAAATAAAAATTAAGGGGTTTGAAGTGGCGGGGAGGTGGGAGGTTGGGGTACCAGGTGGTGAGTATTATAGAGGGCATGGATTGCATGGAGCACTGGGTGTGGTGAAAAAAATAATGAATACTGTTATGCTGAAAATTAAAAAAAATTTTTTTTTAAATTAAAAAAAAGAAAAAATAAATAAATAAAAATTAAAAAAAGAAATTTGGAAAAGAAGAGCAATTCAGACACAACACATGTAGAATGAAGAAACTAATAAATGTAAAAGCAGAAATGGATAAAATTCAAAATAGATAAAATCAATGAAACAAAATGATTATTCTAAATGATTTTAAAAAGGTATTCCTTTAATGAAATTGATGAAGACAAAAGAAAGGGCAAAGATAATTTACCAGTATCAGAAATGAAAGAGCAGACATCACTACACATACTGCTCCAGGAATTAAAATCATAAAAAGTAAATATTAAGAAAAATTCTGTGCCAATGACTTTAATAACTTAAATAAAATGGACAAAATCCTTGAAAGTCACAATTTACCCAAAGTTACTGAAGAAGGAATTGATAACCTGAAAAGAACAGTTTTAGTAAAATAGAATTTTCAGTTAAAATTTTTTTGCACACAGGAAAGTCCAGGCCTAAATGACTTCACTTGCAATGTCTACTACACGTTTAAGGGAAAATTAATACCTATGCTACCAGAACTCTTCTGGAAAATAAACAAGGAGGGACTTTCCTAAACCATTTTATGAAGCTCAAATTACTCTGAGACCGAATGGGACAAAGATATTACAAGAAAAGGAAACTAGAGAACAGTATCCTTCATGAACTTTGGCACAAAAATCTTTTAAAATATATTAGCAAGTCAAATCCAGCAATGAGTAAGAAAGATGATACTTTCTTACACAAGTGGTCATATTTATATATAAATGACCAAAGGAGAGTTTATTACAAGACTATGAGGGTAGGAGGAGTCAAGATGGCGGAGAAGTAGCAAGCTGAGACTGCTTCAGCTAGCCGGAGATCAGCTAGATA
>NC_081575.1:27545742-27568076 GCF_022355385.1 Mustela nigripes | reverse complement strand
AAAAAAAAAAAAAAAAAAAAAAAAAAAAAAAAGACTATGAGGTCAAAGCAGTATTAGAAAATCAATCAGTGTGATTCACAATACTAACAAACAAAAAATAAAAATTATGTATGAGTATAACTATAGATGTATAAAAAGAATTTGACAAAATTCAACATCTATTCAAAAATTCTCAGCAAACTGGGAATATAAGGAAACATTTCCAACCTCATGAAAGGCATGTACAAAACATCAACAGCTGACATTGGCCTTCATAAAGAAAGACTGAATATTTTCCACTTCAGATCAGGAATAAGACAAAGATATTCACTCTCACCACTTATACTTAATATAATACTTCAGGTCCTAAGCAGTGCACTCAGGTAGAAAAAAAATGATATAAAAAAATCTAGATTTGAATAGAAGAAATTAAAGTGTCTTTATTCTCAGATGACATGACTGTCTATTTAAAAAATTACGAAGTCTTTCCAAAAAAGCTATTCTATTTGAAAAGCAAGATTTTTGAACTCCACATGATGCAAGGTCAGTATACCAAAATCAGCTGAAATTCTCTATAACAGCAATGAAAGTTGCAAATTAAAATGAAGAAAACGGTACCACTTACAATAATAGCATCAAACTATGAAATACTCATAACTGTCATAAAAATAGTCTAAAAAGTCTAAAAATAGTCTAAAATAAGAGCACATTGTTTGTATGATAAAAGGTACAAAACATTTTTGTAAGAACTTTAGAAAGACCTAAGTAACTGGAGACTGGAGTGTGTTTGTGTACGTCTGTGTATAAAAAATATACATAAAATCTTTGAAAAAAGAGTCTTTCCAAAAATGGTGCTGGAAAATTTATATATATATAATGTTGAAGAACCTTGCCCCTATGTCACAATATCTTCAATATCTACAAAAATTAAATGGAATATAAATAAAGTATAACCTGATATAAAACATAAAACTATAAAACTCCTAAAAGAAACTCTAGGAAAAACCATTTCTGACCTCAAATTTGATAAATTAGATATAATAAAAATTATACACTTCTATGCTTCAAAAGACAACTTTACAAAAATGAAAAGGTTGGACACCGACAAGGAAAAATTATTTGCCAAATGTATAGCTGATAAAGCACTTGTATCCAGAATAGAAAAAAAAATACCTACAATTAAGTAATAAAAATAAGACAAATAACACAATTTAAAATGAGCAAAGATTTAAATATACTTCATCAAAGAAGAGATACAGATGGCAGATAAAGACATGAAAAGATGGTCAATAACAAAAACCATAGGAAAATGTACACTAAAACCACAATGAGATACAATTATACTTTTGCTAGATTATCTAATTTTTAAAAACTGTAAATATCAAATGCTGGCAAGAATGAAGAACAAATTGAACTCTCATAAATTGCTGGTGAGAATGCAAATTATGCAGACATTTTAGAAAAATGTTTGGCACTTTCTTCTAAAAATAAACATACACTTATCATATGACCACACTGCTTCAATTCTAGTAGTTTACCCAGGAGAAATGAAAACGTATGTCCACACAAAAACCTCTACACAAATGTTCATAGCAGCTTCATAATAGCCTCATAATAGCCCTAAACTGGAAACAATCCAAATTCTCATCAACTGATGAATGGCTAAACAAACTGATGTAGTTTTACAATGAGAATTATTTAGCAATAAAAAGGAATGAACTACTAATACACACAAAAGCATAGAAGAATCTCAAAAACATCATTCTAATTATAAGAAGCTGGATACTAAATTACATCTATATCTATATCTATATCATCTATATCTATATATATTATACATATATAAAATTACACACACACACACACACACACACACACACACACACACGATTCCATTCTGGAAAAGGCAAAATTGCCGAGAGGGAAATCAGATCAGTATTTGCCAGGGACTGGGAGTGGAGCTTCTGATTTCACTTAAAATAAATAAAAGCCAGTATTCTTCCAGTGGCCTACAAAGGCCTATGTAATTTGACACCCCCATTACCTCTCTGACCTCATTTCTTATTCCTCTCTGGTCACTCACTCCATCTTAGCCATGCTGGACTCCTGGCTTTTCCTCAAACACACTCAGCACACTGCCTTTTTAGGGCTTTCACCCTGGTTATATTCTATGCCTAACAGGTATTCTTTTCCAAGATACCTGTTTGCTTTATTCCCTCTTCAGCCTCACATTTCATATTCTTAAGGAGGCCTACCCTGATCACCAAGTTTAATATTGACTCCTCCTCTCCACAGTCTCCAGACACTTGTCATCTTCTAACATATTCAATAACTTACTAATTTTGTATATTCTCATTTGTCTTTTCCCACTAGAATATGAACATCCTAAGGGTAGAGAGATCTTTGCCTGGTTTGTCTAGTGGTTTATCCCAAGCACATAAAAGAGTGAGAGCTCCATGCACAATAGGCCGAGATATTTATTAAATGAATGAATGTTACAGAAATAAAAATGAATAATTGTACCAGTTGTAAGAGAATGATTACTTCCTTTTCATTTTCATGGCCTGGAATTTTTATTGCAGTTTGTTTTATCTTGGTAAGTAAGTAAAACATGTAACATATACAGCTGTTGAAAATTATATATACATATGGAAAAACAAGTGCCTCTTGAGAAAAATTCTAGGTCTTGTACATAGTGAAAATGGTAAACAAACCACGTTGGCAAATTTGCCTCTGTTTTATCTCTTATAATAAGCCTTACTTGACTATTCCCACCCCATCCTGATTCTGCTTGCCATACCTCTTCATAGTAGCTTAATTTGTCTAGTTCAGTGATTGTCAAACCTGGCTGGCCATCAGGGTCACTGAAGAAACTTTTAAAAAAATAGTTCACTTCACCTCAGCAATCAGACAACAAAAAGAAACAAAAGGCATCTGAATTGGCAAACAAGAAGTCAAACTCTCCCTCTTTGCAAATGATATGATACTTTATGTGGAAAACCCAAAAAACTCCACTCCAAAACTGCTAGAAATCATACAGGAATTCAGGAAAGTGTTAGGATATAAAACCAATGCACAGAAATCAGTTGCATTTCTCTACACCAACAGCAAGACAGAAGAAAGAGAAATTAAGGAGTCAATCCCATTTGCAATTGCACCCAAAACCATGAGCTACCTAGGAATAAACCTAACCAAAGACACAAAGAATCTGTACTCAGAAAACAATAAAGTACTCATAAAAGAAATTGAGGAAGACACAAAGAAATGGAAAAATGTTCCATGCTCATGGATTGGAAGAACAAATATTGTGAAAACGTCTATGCTACCTAAAGTAATCTACACATTTAATGCAACCCCTATCAAAATACCACCAGCCTTTTTCAAAAAAATGGAACAAATAATCCTAAAATTTATATGGAACCAGAAAAGAACCCAAATAACCAGAGGAATGTTGAAAAAGGAAACCAAAGTTGGTGGCTTCACAATTCAGATATCAAGCTCTATTACAAAGCTGTAATCATCAAGACAGTATGTTACTGGCACAAAAACAGACACATAGATCAATGGAACAGAATAGAGAGCCCAGAAATAGACCTTCAACTCTATGGTAAACTAATCTTCGACAAAGCAGGAAAGAATGTCCAGTGGAAAAACAATCTCTTCAACAAATAGTATTGGGAAAACTGGACATTCATATGCAGACGATGAAACTGGACAATTTCCTTACACCACACACAAAAATAGACTCAAAATGGGTGAAAGACCTCAATGTGGGGCACCTGGGTGGCTCAGTGGGTTAAGCCTCTGCCATCAGCTCAGGTCATGATCTCAGGGTCCTGGGATTGAGTCCCACATTGGGCTCTCTGCTCAGCAGGGAGCCTGCTCTGCCCCCCTCTTTCTGCCTGCCTCTCTGCCTACTTGTAATCGCTGCCTGTCAAATAAATAGTCTTTAAAAAAAAAAAACACCCTCAGTGTGAGACAGGAATCCATCAAAATCCTTGAAGAGAATGCAGGCAACAACCTCTTCTACCTCAGCCACAGCAACTTCTTCCTAGAAACATCATCAAAGGCAAGGGAAGCAAAGGCAAAAATGAACTATTGGACTTTATCAAAATCAAAAGCTTTTGCACATCAAAGGAAACAGTCAACAAAACCAAAAGACAGCTGACAGAGGGGAAAAGATATTTGCAAATGGCATATCAGATAAAGGGCTACTATCCAAAATCTATAAAGAACTTATCAAACTCAACACCCAAAGAACAAATAATCCAATCAAGAAATGGGCAGAGGACATGAACAGACATTTCTGCAAAGAAGACATCCAGATGGCCAACAGACACATGAAAAAGTGCTCCACATCACTCGGCATTAGGGAAATACAAACCAAAACCACAATGAGATACCACCTCACGCCAGTCAGAATGGCTAAAATTAACAAGTCAGGAAATGACAGATGCTGGCGAGGATGTAAAGAAAGGGGAACCCTCCTACACTACTGGTGGGAATGCAAGCTGGTGCAGCCACTCTGGAAAACAGCATGGAGGTTCCTCAAAAAATTGAAAATAGAGCTACCCTACAACCCAGCAATTGCACTACTAGGTATTTACCCTAAAGATACAAATGTAATGATCCGAAGGGGCACGTGCACCAGAATGTTTATAACAGCCAAACTATGGAAAGAACCTAGATGTCCATCAACAGATAAATGGATAAAGAGGTTGTGGTATATATATACAGTGGAATACTATGAAGCCATCAAAAACCTGAAATCTTGCCATTGGCAACAATGTGGCTGAAACTAGAGGGTATTATGCTAAGCAAAATAAGTCAATCAGAGAAAGACAATTATCATTGATCTCTCTGATATGAGGAATTTGAGAGACAGGGCGGGGGGTCTGTCAGGGTAAGGGAGGGAAAAATGTAACAAGACGGGACCAGGGAGGGAGATTAACCATAAGAGACTCAATCTCCGGAAACAAACTGAGGGTTGCTGGGGGGTAGAGGAGAGGGATAAAGTGGCTGGGTGATGGACATTGGGGAGGGTTTGTGCTATGGTGAGTGCTGTGAATTGTATAAGACTGATGATTCACAGACCTGTACCCCTGAAATAAATAATACATTATGTTAATTTTTTTAAAAAAGTTCACCCCAGAGAAACAATGATCATTAGACATAGAAACTGGAAGTCTCTGTTTTTAATTATTTATTTGCATAATTTAGATCATCACCCAAGTTTAGGACAAACTGCTCCCCATGATTCCTGGACATGAATCGTACGTAACTCTATAGTTAGATTCTATATTCCTAAAGTGCTGTAATGAGTTCTCTTCTATCTACCACAAGACTGATCAGGACCCTTAATAAGTTGGTGCCTGGTGATCAAAACTGGTTAATTTTGTTCATGATATTTCATTTCATGGCAAGGGTAAATACTACCATTTTTATTGAGATAAACACTCAGCTTCCATGACTATTCACAGGCCCTCATGGCCTGCCCACAGGGCTCTGTGCTTAAAACTCCATTCTCTAAACGGTCCTAGTCAAACTTTCCCTTTGTAAAGAGTAACTACATGAGGTTTTTGTTTATTATGCTGAGCAGACTTGCAGATAGAATAGATACGTAGAATTCTACTGTATGATGAATGACTTATGATATCTGTAACTTCCTGAAGACATGAAAATGGTCAGCCCAAACCAAAATGACACAATTTGACAAAGACCAATATAGTTCTTACATCATACTCCATTCTACTTTTAAGAATCCCTCCTGAACGCGGTGCTTGGGTGGCTCAGTGGGTTAAAACCTCTGCCTTCAGCTCAGGTCATGGTCTCAGGGTCCTGGAATCAAGTCCCACATTGGGCTCTCTGCTCAGCAGGGAGCCTGCTTCCACCTCTCTGTCTGCCACTCTGCCTACTTGTGATCTCTCTCTCTCTGTATCAAATGAATAAAATCTTAAAAAAAAAAAAAATCCCTCCTGAAGAGGGGAGTTGGGGGAAATTGGAGGGGGAGACAAACCATGGAGGACTGTGGACTCTGAAGAACTAACTGAGGGTTTGGGAGGGGAGGGGGATGGAAGGCTGGGTGAGCCTGGTGGTGGGTATTGTAGAGGGTATGCATTGCATGGAGCACTGGGTGTGGTGCATAAACAATGAATTCTGGAACACTGAAAATAAATAAATAAATAAATAGTAAAAGCAGCTAAGGCCAGCTCAAAAAATCCCTCCTGAAAATAATCAGAATTAATCAAAGTTTTATGTACAAAAATATTTGTTACAATACTTTTAAAATATGCAAATAAGTTTTATTCTAATTTCAAAACAACAGATTTAAGGAATGTTGAAGGTACAGAGGAACAATAAAATACCATCCACAAAAGTTGCATGTAGAAAAAAAATCAATGTTCACATTTTGATGTATTGCCTTTCATTTTTATTACTATAGTTTTTTTCTTATCAAACTGTAATTACATATACATAATCTTATATTTTGCTTTTCTCAAATTGCATTGTTAGCATCTCCCCATTACATTAAATAGACGATTATTAAAAATATATTTTGAAGAATCCTAGTGCATATTTACATATTTTCTTAGTGTTAAGCTTTATTTACATATTTTCTTAGTGTAAAGCTTTAGATTGGGCAACAAATACTCTTATTCATACATATATGTTCATATCTCTGATTTTTATCTTAGGGTATGTTCTTAGGGGAGAAATGATTATATTAAGAGGTATGCTCTTATTTAAGGCATTTGATATATATTATTACAAAGTAAATCCTCAGAAAGGTTTATAAGTTCATATACAGTCCAAAATACCTGATTTTTCTTTTAATATTACCTTTATGATTACTAGTAAGAAAGGACAGTTTATATTATGGCTGCTAGTGGACTGTATTCTTTTGGCAAACTAACTCAATGTTTCTTACACATTATACCACAAGTATTTTAATGTGTTTAATATTTGTATGTTTGTTTTATACATTTTTAATACAGATCATTTAAAATGTTTTTTTATTTCACAAAATGCGATATACTGTTTTGTTTCAAATATGATGTATGTGTAGGGTATTTTTTTTAGATTTTATTTATTTATTTCACAGACAGAGATTACAAGTAGGCAGAGAGGCAGGCAGAGAGAGAGGAAGGGAAGCAGGCTCCCTGCTGAGCAGAAAGCCTGACCTGAGGACACTATGGGGGGCTCCATCCCAGGACCCTGGGATCATGATCTGAGCCAAAGGCAGAGGCTTTAACCCACTGAGCCCTTTTTGTTTTGTTTTGTTTTGTTTTTTAAGAGTTATTTATTTATTTATTTGGCAGACAGAGATCACAAGTAGGCAGAGAGGCAGGCAAAGAGTGAGAGGGAAGCAGGCTCCCCACTGAACAGAGAACCTGATGCAATGCAGGGCTCGATCCCAGGAGATCATGACCTGAGCTGAAGGCAGAGGCCACTGAACCAAACAAGTGCCCCCAAATATGATGTTTTTTGACATTTAGAATTTCTAACTTTCATATAATCAAATGTATTGACTTATCCTTTATGCTTTCTTATATGATTATAAGTTCTTTTCCATCAGGTAAAAATTTATCCATATTTTCCTATAGATGTTATTGGCATTTCTTATTACATATAACCCTCTGATTCTTATAAAATTTGTTTTGTTGTGTCCTATGAGATAAAGGTATAATTGCACTTTTTTTCAAATAGATAATCCATTACCTCTTTGCATTACCTAAGTGTCTCTGTGCCAGCATTATTTAACATTTTCAAAGCAGTAAAATTGAAAACAAAATCTTTCAAGGGGGAAATTACTAAATGCTACCCAATGGCAAATACAAATTACTACAGAATAAAGGACATATGCTTACCATTTTTGAAGAATTTTAAGTGCATGGAAAAATTCATTGACATAATGTTAAGTAAAAACATCAGAATGTGAAAAAAATATTCATACATGTCTTAGTCCATTCAGGTTGCTATGACAAAATACACAAACTGGATAGCTTATAAACAACATAAACTTATTTATAGTTCTGAAGGCTGGAAGTCCAAGATTGGGGTGCCAACACGGTCAGGTGAAGGCCTGCTTCCAGGTCACAGACTTCTCATTATGTCTTCACATGGAATAAAGGGCAAGGCATTTCTCTGGGGTCTCTTACAAATGAACATTAGACCCATTCATGAGGTCTTTACTATCAGAACCTAAGCAATTCTCAAAGGTCCCATCTTTTTTTTTTTTTTAAAGATTTTATTTATTTATTTATTTGACAGACAGAGATCACAAGTAGGCAGAGAGGCAGGCAGAGAGAGAGAGAGAGGGAAGCAGGCTCCCTGCGGAGCAGAGACCCCGATGCGGGGCTCGATCCCAGGACCCTGAGATCATGACCCGAGCCGAAGGCAGCGGCTTAACTCACTGAGCCACCCAGGCGCCCCGGTCCCATCTTTTAATACCATCACATTGGATGTTAGGATTTCAACATATGAATTTGGGGGAGACAAAAGCATTCAGACTATAGCAGTACAGTAAAACTTCTATTATCTAAATATCAAAAGTGGAAGGAAATATACCAAAATGTCAAGGATTATTATATATTGTTGTAGTGTATATTAATATATATGGTTGGATTATGTGTTTTCCTTTGTATATATTATGCATTTTACAAGTTCCATTTAATAGTACGCATTGTTTACATTGTTTTTAGGTATTTAGAAAAATCAGTTTTCTAGTGATCAATTTTCTAGTGACAACCCAATGGAAATCAAATTGGATGGAGATTCATGTGAAAAAGATTCCTGGAGTCTTAATTGACACAAGATTTATATAAAGGAATTATCCATGTGCATTAGCTTTCCAAGCATCCACATCAACAGAAATATAGTGAATATGAATTACCAATTCATAGGTAACAATAGTCTGACACATTTCCGTAATGGTTAGTCAACAAAGATTATACTGCATTTGGTTCTAGGTTTTGTATGTTAAAGAATATTGACAAACTGGAAAGCATTCAAAAAAGGTTTACTAGAGCAGTTAGGATTCAATTTATTTATTCATTCATTCATTTGTTTGGTATGGAAAGTGGTTAAAAAAACAAAAGATGCCACCAATTAAGACAAGATCAAAAAGGAAATTTATTTTCAAATGTTTAGGGGCACTTGGGTTGCCCAGTTGATTAAGTGTCCATCTTTTGATTTCAGCTCAGGTCTTGATCTCAGGGTTGTGAGTTCAAGCCCAGCATTGAGCTCCATGCTGGGCTTGAAGCTTACTTTCAAAAAAAAAAAGATAAATGTTATTTTCCAATGTTTGAAGACTGCCTTAGGCAAGAGACAGTTTTCTATCACCTCGGAAGGAACCATAAAAGACAGAACAAAAACCAAAGTTAGAGAAATGAATTTCACATACTAGTTCAGGCAGAAACCAGATGGCCACCTGTCAGGATAGCTATAGAGAGATTCTTGCCTGCTTTACATGGCAAGGCGGATTAGATGACCCAAAATGTTTCTTTGAACCTTGAGATTCTCTGACTCTAAGATTATCTGATCACCTTTGCTTAGGAAAATATCCTAAGTAATATTAAATATTAAATAAATATCATTTACTATTACCCAGAACCTGACAAATTCAAATTTGACTTACTTATTCATATGGCACTTAAATCTGTTTGCAGGCTAAAAATTGTAATGTTCATATGATGAAAATGTATATGCTGATACTACAAAAGAGTTTCCCAAAAAAGCAAAAAAATTAAGTTAGAAAATGTTTTAAAATTTAATAATGAAAAGCTCTGGAGAGTCATTCAGATAATGGTATTTCAATTTGTATAAGAGATATTTATTATGATACTGTTCACATGATACTAATAATGCTTTATACATGACAGAAAATATGAATTATAGACAAAATTCTAGTACAATAGCATCATTATGGTATCAAAGGCCACATTGCTCTCATAATTCATAGAGAGAAAATACCATTATGATTTAAGAATTAAATGTCACTCAAACCTTTTTTATTATGATGAAAGATGTGTAATTATGCTTTCTGAAAGGCATTTAATCTAATGACATTAGAGAATATAAAACAAAGTAAGGATTCAACCAATGAGAATTTGAGTTATTTATCAATTTGGCATAAAACTGCTGTGCTCAGATCAGAATTGTGTCTGTTTTGTCAATGCATAGTCCAGATGACAAGTCCATTTTTAGTCACTTCACTTTAACTACCTATGAGCACTATTGAATACCATTGAATATCAGGACAATCACAGGATAGTTGGATATAGCCAGGTCACCCATTGTGAAAATGGGAGTTCTGATGTCCTGACTGGGCTAAGCTGGACACAATTCATGCATTAATCATTAACTAATTTCTTAATATTTCTCATCTAGACCTTACAATGGTACAAAGTTATCACTACTATTACGTACCTTACATTTTAATCAACTTTTCAAGATTTATGCACAAATAAATAATGCAGAGTATGAGGTGATACAAACCATAAAAGAAGGGGAGATTAAGGTGTTTGGGGGGAATTCAGAGGAGAGAAATACTGCTTTTGGATAGGAGGAATATGGAGAAAATGGTATTTGATTTAAGCCTAAAAAAAGGTATTTAGGATTTGGACATGTAAAGATAGGAGGACAAGAGAGGAAGATATTTTAGGAGAGGGGTGATGACATGCACACACACAAAAACTGCTGAGAAGTAGAAAGCATATTTAGTAACAATGAGTAGTGTTGTAACCATGAAGTGAATGGCAGGAAGCAGAGTGCTGAGAGATTAAGACTGTAAAGATAAGCTAAGAGCAGACTCTAGGGGAGGGGGCCTAGAGTATATTGCTAAACAGACTGAAACTTGTTGGTACTGAGAAGCTTCTAGGAACTGGGCACCTAGAGACCCTAAGATGCCTCACTTCCCAGAAATGGCTTCACTCTACACCTGACGGGAGAGGGGGATGGGCAAATTCCCATTTCATCTGCTCCCAAGCTCTTCTGATTGGACTGTGGCTTCTAGCCAAGTAGAGCTTTGATTTTTTTGAGGGAGCTCAGGAGCCAACAAAAGTACCCAAAGCTCTGTGCTGAGGAGAAATATAGTTTGCTTTTTTCTCTCTATACTCCATTCTACTTTTACTTGAGGTTGCTATGTAAAATGATTATTGTGTGGAATAGTATATATGAGCTCAGGGAGAAGAAAAGAATGCAACATCAGATTAAATATCATAGGCAGAAAGTAAAATAATTTACTGTATGGTTTTGTATAATGTGCTTTGTCGTATTATCCATGTCTGTTCCCCTTAATGACTATAAGTAGCTGACAGCTGTCTATATGTGGATCCAGGAATGAAAACAAGGCTGAAATCTAACTTTTCATCAGTTATCATATATGTAGTCAATTTCTGCTTAAACCAATTTCTGCATTTGACATATGTTGATATGGCTTCTCACCATAGATGTTGGAATTGAATGGGTAATATATATAAAGGCTGCGACACATTGCCGACAGAGATAACATAGACAATTAATAATAGTAGTATAATTGCAAGGCAAGAAGCAGGCTGATTGTCTTTAACAAATACATCTTGAGAACTTCACTTCTTGCTTAGCATAGACTGTGGGGTACAGCAATAAAAAGGATCTAGATAAAGGGACTATATAATTTATTGTTGAGACAAGAATGTTTTTAGGAAAAAAGACTCACTATAAAGTTAGAATGGAAAAATAAATAGTAAACATGGGCTGTGCTGAGAAAACTGAGATGTATGGGCATTCTAGATTTTTTTTTTAAATATAATTTTTTATTTTTTATAAACATATATTTTTATCCCCAGGGGTACAGGTCTGTGAATCACCAGGTAATCTCACAAAACAAACTGAGGGTTGCTGGGGGGAGGGGGTTTGGGAGAAGGGGGTGGTATTATGGGCATTCTAGATTTTTAAAATATGGTCTGGGGGCACCTGGGTGGCTCCGTTGGTTAGGTATCCAACTCTAGATTTAGGCTTGATTGTGATCTCAGGGTCATGGGCTCTAGCTCTGAGTCAGGTTTTGCAATGGACCTAGAGCCTGCTTGGGATTCTCTCTCTCCCCTACTCGTGCCCCCGCCCCACTTGTATACCCTTTATCTTGATAAAAATTAACTAATTAAAATTAAAATATGGTCTACAGCTTGAAAGAGTTAGCAAGTCAAAAATTCTCAGTGTACGGGGTGCCTGGTGGCTCAGTTGGTTAAGCAGCTGCCTTAAGCTCAGGTCATGATCCCAGGGTCCTGGGATCAAGCCTCACTTCAGGCTCCCTGCTCAGCAGGGAGTCTGCTTCTCTCTCTCCCTGCTCATTCTCCTCCCCACTCAAAATAAATAAATAAAACCTTAAAAATTAAAAAAAAAAATTCTCAGCATACAAAGTGGCATATGACCAAACACAAAATGACATGAGTTGGAAAAAAAAAAAAAGTAAGAGTTCTGAAAAGGAACCATAATAATCAAAAAAGTAAGATTGGCAATTTAAACAGATGAAAAACTTTTGACCAGGCATAGCCGTCAAGGTAAAGAGGTGGGAGGTGGAAGCTGTAAGGAGTCTGTAATTAAAAGTGGAAAGTAGATGCGAATTGGACGTGAGAAGGAGCCTCAGGAAGTATGCCTGACCTGAATCTCTGCTTATTTTAGTGGAATGGATACCTGAATAGAATTTTTTGTAAGGACAACTCCATTGACTCCCATTGGTTGTCCTTGAAAAACAGTCTCAAAAGATAGCACTCCTTACTTCTCCTATAAGAAGTGATTTCCCTCTTTAGAAAGCCAACTCCAATGATGGATTTCCTGCATGTCAGGCTCAATAGGCAGGGATGTGATTCCATCAGAAAGTGGTATGCAGTGTGTGCACTTTAAAATTACTAGGAGAATAATAGTTTGCAATCTTTATGTAAATTAGTAAGCTTTTCTGCCTCTATCACTCCCTCTCAGCATGGCAGGAAAAGTGCAAACTTCATCCTTTTGGAAAGAAACTGATGTAATATTAATAAAGATTACTAACAAAGTAAGCACTATGACTCAGGTTGTAGAGTGCTGTGGGATCTGGATGGTGAATGTATTTATTCAACAACAGGACAAGTTATTTAGATGTTTTAAAGCAGATGACACCACCTCTCTAAATTGGGGGGAGCCTTTGGGAGAGAGGTAGTATGGCGATGTGTGGGGAGGGAGCACCTGAGAGAAGGGAATTATTTTATTAGGATTAAACAGTATGCAAAAAGGAAAGGAAATTTGGCTAAAAACTCATGACACATCCACAGAAGAGTATGCAAGCCTTCAATTTCCTCTCAAAAATGATTGCATTTCCCTCAGTCTTGTCTTAATGACCACCACAGGAATTGATTTAAGCCATAGTGTTCCTCAGCAGAAGGCTGCTGTGCTGGGTCTTTCAGATCATAGGCATATGTGACTGGTCAGAGTAGATTTTTTTTTTTTAATAAAAAAATCAAATAGTGAGAGACCTGGACATTTCCAGGGACTGCTAAAGCAAGGCAACTGAGACAGTTTTACCCATTTTTATGAGTTTTTGTTTCAGACCATCTTCATTTGGGCTGTTATACTGTTACTGGGTAGCTTAAATGATAGACATTTATCTTCTCTCAGTTCTAGAGGCTGGAAGTCTGAGATCATGGTATCATATTGGTTGGATTCTGGTGAGAATGAGCCCTCTTCTTGACCTGCGGATGGCTACTTTGTCACTGTTTGCTCACATGGCCTTTACTTGGTCATGAATTTGGAGAGAGGGAGCTCTAATGTTTATTTCTCTTAAAAGGACACTGATGCCACTATGGGGGCTTCACCTTCAAGACTTCATTAAAACCTAATTACCTCCCAGAGGCCCCATCTTCAAATATCATCACATCGGGGGTTAGGGCTTCAACATACGGATTTGGGGGGGGGTGGCACACAAACATTTAGTCTGTAATGAAATCTTAGCTAGGGACAGACTTTTAAGGAAGAGTCAGAAGGGATCCACTGTCTTAAATGTAGAATCAACCCATATTCCATCCTACCCAACCTTTCCTGAATTCAGGGGTTATTTACCCCTGCCAAGACAGAGAGAGATTGAAATTGATAAAGAAAGAGAAAGAAAAAGATGGAGCACTAGCTTTAGCAGGGTAGCAATTATCTTCATAAACTGAGGGACTTCTGTTCAATGGCAGCCACTGCATATCGTGGCTGGGAATCCATCAAGCTTTGCTGTAGGAGATTACGACACATGCATCTGTGGTATCTTAGTCTGTCTGGGCTGCCATAACAAAAATATCATAGACTAAGTGTCTTATGAACAATGGAAATTTATTTCTCATAGTTGTGGAGTCTGGGAAAGTCCAAGATCAGGACACTGGTAGGTTCTGAGTCTGGTGAGAACCCTCTTCCTGGTTCATCGAAGTCCATCTCCTCACTGTGTTCTCATGTGGCAAAAGGAATGAGGGAGTTCTCTGGGGTCTCTTTTATAAGGGCTTTGTGAATGGGATATTCATGATGGCTCCACTCTCGTGACCTAATCACCATGTAATACATACGCCATGAGCCAATGGAGATTCTTCCCATGAATAAATTTCAACGTTATTGGGGAGATAAACTTAGACAGCATACATTAATCAGGAAACATACCCATTTTTATAAGTGAAGAATTTGAGGCCTAGCAAAGCCTTCAGTGACTTATTCAAGGCCAAGAACTAAGTTACCAAGGAGACACAAAGAATATCCAGGTCTTCTGAGTCCTAGCAGAGTTCTTTCAAAAGCATAATGCTGACCTGAAGTCTTAAAAGGCTCCTAGGGCCTCCTTTGATAGGTATTCTCCTATAGGCTAGAAAGGTAACTAAGGTCATTTTTATAAAGGAAAGGGAATTAAAGAAAGATAAGATTGCTGCCATTTCTCAAAGATTTGTAGTTCATTTGTATCTGTCACAGTGAATAACTCATAGAACAAGGGACACAAGTGAGAGTACAGAAAATAGAGTAAGGCTGTCCTAACTTCAGATTTTTCAGAGAAAAAAGAGAAGTTTCATTATTATTTTAAAGGAAATTAGAGGATTGTCTTGGTACTGTTTCATGGTACCAGTGGATTAAGAAAGCCAAAAGAATAGGCACTCTTTATGACTCTGAGGGTTTAATAAGGAGGGAGCCCTGGGGAGTGAAGGTACAAGTTTGCACTACAAAAGATAACCGAGCTTATTGTAAAATAAGTAACTGCTATTAGTAAATACATTAGATAGATACATTTAAAATTCTATTGCTCTTATATAAACCATGAATCTTCCAGAGAACCTTTCATTCAATTAAACGATTGGCTTGGATTGGGACCCTGCTACCCTATGCAGTTCATTTACATTGGCAAAATTCAAGTACTGTTTTCCTTTTATTGACAAACACTAAATACTAATGAACTAAGGGGACCACCAGTTCAAACAAACATGAAGAATGTCAACATTGGAGATATGAACATGCTCCTAATTAATTAATTTAATAATTGTTTACTTCTGGTTTAGCATATTAAGTCAAATCTGGTGTTTATAATAAGATAGATGTATACAAAATATAAAATCTAATCTTAACACACACATACAAATACAAACACACACAAGAATATTAATTATACTTCCAGCAACTTCAGCCTGGATCCTAAAAATAGACCAAAAATTAAACCTGAAATAGTTTTCATAAATTCCATGAACTAAAGCCCAAGTATTTTAGTATTTTATTGCCTAGAAGTATTTCATCCCTTGCTCACATTCACATATTGCTATGTCTGTATCCATATATAGATACCTATATATCTTTGTACACAAGCAAAATAAGCTTACTCATTTTATTTTCCAATCTATAGAATATTAGAAAGAGCAGATTAGAAACTGCAAGCAAATAAAGAAAGCTGTCATTTCAGGCTGACATACCAAGTGAAAATTGACAGACATTCTTGTAGCAAGCTAGAGAATAAAACTTCTAAGACTATACTCAGCCAATTTTTTTCAGTGCTTTTAGCACTGAAATTTGGTGCTGTTTGAAGATATTGATGACATATCTCAATAAACAGCAAGGACATGATAATGTGTTGCATGGTCTGATATTTGATGTTCATATTGATCTCTTCAGTCATCAAGTAAACATTTTTTTTATACTCTCTTAGACTATTTTATCATCTTAGATATGAATTTGTATAAGATATAATCTATTTCTTGCTGCCTTTCTAAACATTTCAGTCCTTAAATAAGCAAGTTTAAGGTGTTTTTTCTTTGAAAATTAACATTTTTAGAATGTCTCCATTGATGATACTAGATTAAAAGAAAATTATCATGCATATGAGAGAAAAAATGTAAATTTACAACACAAGGAATGAAATAGGACTTGGTACATGCCTTGGTGGCTCAAACAGCTACATGTCTGCCTTCTGCTCAGGGTCCTGGGATTGAGTCCTGCATCGCGCTCCTTGCTCAGTGGGGAGCCTGCTTCTCCCTGTTCCTCTGCACCATCCCCTACTTCTGATTGTTCTCTCTCTCTCTCTCTCCCTCTGCAAATAAATAAAAAAAATTTAAAAAAAAATAAAGAAAGTGTGGCTGGGTGAGGGCTATTGGGGAAGGTATGTGCTATGGTGAGGAAAAAAAAAAGAAATAGAACTTGGGTGCCTGGATAAACAGAAGTAGGGCCATTTATAGGAGCCTGGGTTAAGTATTTTTTGTGGGGCCTCTGACTATGTAAACAACTTAATTTTAAAACACACTATAAAACCAAAGATGGTGGAGATGTAGCAGGCTGAGATGATATCAGATAGCAGGAGATCAGCTACATAGCTTATCAAACCATTCCGAACACCTACAAATCTAACAGGAGATCAAAGAGAAGAAGAACAGCAATTCTAGATACAGAAAATCGACCACTTTCTGAAAGGCAGGACCGGCGGAGAAGTGTATCCAAAGCGATGGGAAGACAGACCGCAGGGGGAAGGGCCGGTTCCCGGCAAGCAGCAGAGCAATGGAGCACAAAATCTGAACTTTTAAAAGTCTGCTTCACTAAGGGACATCGCTCCAGAGGCTAAAATGGGGTGAAGACCATGTGGGAACAGCGTGGTCTCAGGTCCCGTGAGGTCACAGAAGGATAGGGGGTGCCTGAGTGACGCAGAGTTTGCAGGTATTAGACCGGGGAAGCTGGCTACAGAGACGGAGTTGAGGAGTGAGCTCTCAACTTGGGGTTACCTTAAATTGTGATCCATGGCACAGGCCACTGCTCTGTGAGCAGGGACCCTACAAGATCAGGGGAGACCCCCCCGGAAGAGCGCAGGGATCTGCAGGGTTCGGAGACTCCAGGCAGGGCCGTGTACCAGAGACAGAGATGCTTGGTCCCAGGCTGGGTGAACTTGGAGCACAGCCGGAGGCCAGGGAGATGGGAGTGATTGAGCGCTTTTCTCTAAGTGCTTTTCTCTGAGGAGTGGAGCCCTGAGCTCTCGGCTCCTCCCGGCCAGAGATTGGGAGGCCGCCATTTTCATTGCCGTCCCATCCTTTGGAACTCTACGGAAAGCATTCAGGGAACAAAAGCTCCCAAAAGCGAACCCAAGCAGATTACTTAGCCCGGCCCCTCGTAAGGGTGGTGCAATTCTGTCTTGGGCAAAGACTCTATACACTTTTTTTTAAAAAAGATTTTTGTTTATTTGACAGGGAGAGATCACAAGTAGGCACAGAAGCAGGCGGAGAGAGAGGAAGGGAAGAAGGCTCCCTGCTGAGCAGAGAGCCCAATGCGGGACTTGATCCCAGGACCTGAGATCATGACCTGAGCCAAAGGCAGGGCTTAACCCACTGAGCCACCCAGGTGCCCCCAATTTTTTTTTTTCTTTTCTTACTTCTCAAAGATCAATTTATTTAGAATTACAAATATTAAGAATAAAGGATTTATGCATTTCTTAATTAACATAACAATTTAGCTAAGTATAAACTCTGCACTAAAGTTCCATAGTGACACAGTACCAACAAAGAATATGGAAGCATTTTTAAACTATACAAAAATTTCAAATGGAAAATAATCTCATTTTAGTTAGTTAGTTAGTTTCTTTGTTTTGACATACAGAGATCACAAGTAGGCAAAGAGGCAGTTGTGGGGGGGAAGCAGGCTCCCTGCTGAGAACAATTTTAATGTATTTTGACTTTATAAAATACTATATTTAAACAAAGAAAATCCCAAATATACACTTTTTACAAGATTAACATTTTAAGCAGGGTTTTTCCTTTAAAAAAGCAAGAAAACAATGAAAAATCCCACAACCAAATACAAACCTTGTTTTCTGCATTTCACAGCACTGGTTACTATATGTGTTCTCCCTATAAAATCTTTTGACTTTATAAAATGTGTGCGGTTGGATTTTAACCAGTCATTTGGTTCAAAAGTCATGCAAATAAACAAAATATGACAATAAAAAAAAAGACACTTGAGAACCACTACAACAGGCCCCTCCCCAAGAAGATTAGCAAGAAATCCAGCCAGGACTGAGTTCACTTACCAAGGAGAACAGCGGAATTCCGGAGGAGGAGAAAGCAAAGTATGGAATTCATGACTTTCTCCCCATGATTCTTTAGTCTTACAAAGTTAATTAATATTTTTTTAATTTTATTTTTTTCTTCTGCTAAATTTTTTTTAACTTTTACCCCACGACCCCAAAATCATGATTGGAGCTAAAACTAAGAGTTGGGTGTCCAGCCAACTGAGCCACCCAGGCACCCCTCCTTCAGGAGGCTTAAAATATATTCAGGGAGATATGAAATACAAATAATGCAGTACAGTCCTCAGTTAGGGACCTATTACTTAAAATGTACTGAAAGTGATAAATAATGTCAGAAAAGACTAATATAGCCAAGAGTTTTAAGGGTAGATATTACAGAGAAGGTAGATTAAGTGCCTTCATCTCAGAAGTCAGGACATGACCATTATTTATTTTTTTTAAAGATTTTATTTATTTATTTGACAGAGAGAGATCACAAGTAGGCAGAGAGACAGGCAGAGAGAGAGGAAGGGAAGCAGGCTCCTTACTGAGCAGAGAGCCCAATGCGGGACTCGATCCCAGGACCCTGAGATTATGACATGAGCGGAAGGCAGCAGCTTAACCCACTGAGCCACCCAGGCGCCCGACCATTATTTTGTATATGGACAAAATTTACTCTAAAAAAATAACTCAAGTAAAACCTCCCAAATTTTGATTTTTGCCAAATAACGTTTCTACTCAGTGCTGTTCTATGTTTTCAGGAAAAAAAAAATCACAACTTAAGTGCTATATTCTGAACCTTACCAATTTACAAAAAGGACCACTACAAATGTAGATTTTCTTCTTCCCTCAGACTCCCAGAAGTGATTGTGAACTAGGAAGTGACCCTGAATAACTTGAGTCTCCAATATGTTACAATTAAAATGGGATCTTAAGTATATTTTAATTTTCGAGAAAGGGCCATGAAACTTTCAGGGAGAAAATGATATTGTCATTAACATGCAAACCAGTTAGCACCAGTCCGTGCAAAAGACATATGCTGCAAATGCATAGGGAATGAGTTATCAGTTAGATTGTGTGGGCTGCTTACAACAGGAGACAGAGTTGTAAACAGCTAAGAGAACTTTTAGTAAATCTGATCAGGCAAGAAAGACCACCGAAGCAAGAAAGACCATAGAAACAGTAGAATAAACTGTTCTTGATCGAGAAAAAGCTACTCTGAATGTTAGACATTTTATTTTTGGCATATAAGACAGAGGCTGCAGCTTTCCTCTGAAGAGCTGAACTGTTTAATACAATGAAAACAAATATTAAGCCCATTTTTGCCTCTTCTTTGGCCTCAGCCAGAAACAAAGACCCAAGTCAAGGGCAGGAAAGATGAGAGAGAGAGAGATTCCTAGGTTCAGACTCAGACTGACAGAGGCAATTACAATGGGAGAAGCTACATACTTGCATTAAGAAAGCTGAGTAACATGAGATATTTTTCTTATGATTTGGCTGAAAATATATTCAAGTTTCTCACGAGGTATTTATGCTGGACTGTGTATTCATGTGATCATGTGTGCTGAAAACTTCAAATGCTAGGTGGTGGGGCTGCTTGGGATGGTGACCTTGGGAGGAAGTGCACCATTTCACCAGACCAAGCATTGCCTGGCTTCCCAAAGTACGACAGCACATGTACTGAGGTATTTTTAAACAAACATATTGGACTGTTTTATGTTATTTTAAATATTATATAATAAACATAACCCTTTCTTCTTTTATAAAAAAAAATGCTAGGGGAACCTGAGTGGCTCAGTCCATTAAGGGTCAGACCCTTGATTTCGGCTCAGGTCATGATCTCAGGGTTCTGGGATCAAGCCCTACATCAGGTTCCATGGACCCTGCTTAAGATTCTCTCTCCCTCTCCCTCTGCCCGCCCCTACTCATGGGTGTGCAATACTCCTTCTCTAAATGAAGAAGAAGCAGAAGACAACAATAGTACTAAACATCAATTGTCTCACGATCCAGAAATGAGCACTGCTAACCGTTGGTATATTTCCAGAGTGATTTAGAAGAGCAGTTGAAAGGAAGCAGAATGGCATCTTAAGCAACAGTTAGGGTGAGGACAGAAAGCAGGAAAGAAGACATGCATAAATGTTATTCAGGATATGTGTCCCATTATAGTGACAGACATCAAGGTACTTTGCTGACTGTCACTTAACTTTCTGCTAATGTTGCCACCATTGAATTACTCTGCTCTGAAGAGGTACAGAGGCATATGTAGAACAAGTCCTAAATCTCTAAATGGTATGATGCATTGTAGATGCATTATAGACTTCTGGCAGGCTTTAGAGCATCTTCACATTTAGAATACACAACCAGCTAGTGACCATCTCATATTAATAATTTTGAGTTTGGGGACTGACCAAATCCAGTCAGTCTAGAGCAAAATTGTGAAATCAGTTACATGTAATTGCAGAGTCCACCATCTTTGCTTCCATATTTCCATCTTCCCTTGTGGTATGCTGAGGCCTCGGAATAACTGGGACTTCTTGCTGTGGTACAGTATCAGAACTGAGTATGTCTCACATTCCTGAATCTCTGACAAAATTGCTATCTAGGTTTCATTCTCTTGGGATCCTCCAAGAAAGTAGAGGAATGTTGCTATGGCAACATTTTGATAAGGATGTTTAATATCTAACCCAGTCATCTTCAACTATTTCTTAATCTCAGAACATTTTGCTCAAATAATGTTTTACAGATTTGCTAGTACTGTGAATGTGGACTGGCCATGTGTAATTGAGAAATCTATAGTAATTTTATGAGCTTGGAAGTTTTTCTGATTATAGAAGGAACACATGATCTTTGCAAATGAAAAAGCATGGCAGAATGCAGAAAGTATAAGGAAGAAAATAAAGATCACCCTATCCCATCACCTGAAGGTAGTTAACTGTTAACATTTTGGAGATATTCTTCAAAATCATATAGCTTGGATGAAGAATCTGTGGCTGAAACTTACATGAACACAGCTGAAATTAATTAATTGAATATTATAATTAAAGCATCTAGACAGGTGCCTGGGTGGCTGAGCTGTTAAGCATCTGCCTTTGACTCGAGTCACAAACCCAGGGTCCTGGGATTGAGTCCTATATTGGGCTCCCTACTCGGTGGGGGGTTTGCTTCTCCCTCTCCCACTGTCCCTGCTTGTGTTCCCTTTCTCACTGTGTCTCTCTCTGTCAAATAGATGAATAAAATCTTCAAATAAAAAAAAAAGCACCTAGAATGATGCCTGGCACACAGAAGACCCTAAATAAATATAACTATACTTTGTCAATTTCATATTTTTTATCACATTCAATTCATCAAGCCACAGCCCTGGTGTAAAGGAAATCAATAGCATTTATGGACCAAATGTGTCATCAAGAAATTTATGCACCCAGCAATTGCACTATTGGGTATTTACCCTAAAGATACAAACATAGTGATCCAAAGAGGCACGTGTACCCGAATGTTTATAGCAGCAATGTCCACAATAGCCAAACTATGGAAAGAACCTAGATGTCCATCAAGAGATGAATGGATCAAGAAGATGTGGTATATATACACAATGGAATACTATGCAGCCATCAAAAGAAATGAAATCTTGCCATTTGCGACAACATGGATGGAACTAGAGCGTATCATGCTTAGCGAAATAAGTCAAGCGGAGAAAGACAACTATCATATGATCTCCCTGATATGAGGAAGTGGTGATGCAACATGGGGGCTTAAGTGGGTAGGAGAAGAATCAATGAAACAAGATGGGATTGGGAGGGAGACAAACCATAAGTGACTCTTAATCTCACAAAACAAACTGAGGGTTGCTGGGGGGAGGGGG
>NC_081575.1:27496810-27545642 GCF_022355385.1 Mustela nigripes | reverse complement strand
TTGAAATCCTGACCCCTCAATGTGGTACTATTAGGAGGCAGGGCCTTTGGGAAGTGAATAGCTCATGAAAGTGGAGTCCTTATGAATAGGATCAGTGCCCATATAAAAGAAACCCCAGAGAGCTTTCTGGTTCCTTCTGCTGTGAGGACACAGTGAGAAAATGGTATCTATGAACCAAGAAGTGGGCCCCCACCAGACACCAAATCTGCCAGTGACTTGATCGTGAAGTTCCCAGCCTCTAGACCTGTGAGGAATAAATATTTGTTATTTAAACCACCTACTAGTCTATGGTAGTTTTGTTATAGCACCCCAAATGGACTAAGACAAACAATATTAGCATTATTTTTCTCTAAATGACTCTTGTTAAGAACAGAGATTTCCAGGCCCCGAATACCTGGAGATTTTCAATTAGGTAGATGAGAGGATCCTGTTCTTTTGTATGTGACAATATTTTAACACACTAATCTGGGGCACAGTCAGATTTGAGAACCTTTGCTTTAGAGATATCACTCAGTGAACATTCAAAGGGCATACCCCAAACCTGCTCCTGAAAATATTGACTAAAATTCAAAACCATTCATTACAAGGTAGGTGGTAGTAGTGACTCTGAGCCCTCTTGCTACATGGCCTTAAGAATCTTCGCTTTATACCCCATGTCTTTTGGTCTTGTACTTATGTCCTTGCACGTGCTCTATTATCTTCTACCTAGGTGTTGTCCCAATTCATGATCTTTGTTAGCAGCACCAGGAGAGCAAATTTGCATTCCTGATATCTTTATGTATCCCCGCATTACTTAGCATAATGTGTTGTACCCAGCCAGATCAATTGATATTATTAACTCACTGAATGATGAATCTGAAGCAATCAATCAATACTACATTAGTCCTAAGGGAAAAGACCATGGAATGCACTTGTTTTGGACAACCCCCATTTTCCCACTGTTGTTGGAACAACCACTTCCCTCTGGGCACAGTGAAGTACAGTTCCCTCCATCCTCTATCAGGTTCATCCTTCTCCAGCTCCTCCCTACAAATCAAATCTCTGGCTAACATTTTTTTTGAGCCATTGCAAAAATTCATAGAAATTGGCCTAAAAATGTAATCTAGCCTGTCTCTGATAGGCCTCTGGTCAACTCACCCACAAAAGTTCTTTTACTACTCTCTAGAAGTTCTGAAATGAAGGAATACCCACAACTCTCTTAAACTGCCAATTCTCATACTCTGGTTGTTATTAGTGTGGTCTCTGGAATTAGACTGCCTAGAGAGGAATGCATGCTCCATGCTCTGACACTCACTGTTTAACCTTGGGCAAGGTTCTCCCTTCTCTATGCTTCAGTTTCTCTGTTAAAAAAAAAAAAAAAAAAACTGGGGACATAATATCAGTATCCATCCCACAAAGTTTTTGTGAGGATTAAATTTCACAATGCTCATAAAGAAAGCACTGTAACTGACATGATAAGTGCTCTGCAAGTGTTAAGAAATGATGGGATCATCATTGGCAGTGGGAGAACTGAGAAATATGCTGGTGTCAGGACCCTGGGAGCCAAGAAATCACATATGGCTGTTCTGACAACAGAGGTCAGAGTGGGAAACAGGTACTGGTGGAAGCAGTAAATGATTACTCAGGGCTGGACGGCAGAGTGGGGACTTCAGTCTAACGCCAGTGTTCCCTTCCCAAGATGTGTTATGAGAAATTCTAAATTGCTGGTGCTTAACTGGTAAAAAGTACTTAGTGACTTGATTCAATATATTTATCCTCATAGTAGGAAACTGGTACATTATGTGGCCAATTAGATCTCCCTGTATGAATGTGGGAAGAGAGAAAGCTACACTAAAATGATAGTGGCCCATTTTTTGGGAGAATTATAGGGACTGTATCAACTCTGCCACTGTCCATGGTCAGTGCCATTATGCAGCATCTCTACTGACAGCATCTCTGTTACACAGTCTGAATGGAGTAGAGGTGGCAGCAAATGATGTTGGCCATGAGTCCTCCAGGTTGCATCCTTACACTCCACAACACAAATAGATAACCCCCTCCGTCTTTGAAAGCATCATTAAGAAGAGTGTACGAACTAACATTATCATGGTAATCATCTCACAATACACACATGTATCAAGTCATCACATCGTACACATCAGCTTACCCAATAATATGTCAGTTATATCTCAGTAAAGCTGAAGAGGAGTGGGGAAGAGCTGTATTGTAATTAGTCAATGAGGCTCTCAGCTTTAAGTGCTACTTTCCCCTTCTGGCTGGACCAGAACCTACTTCTCAGTGGAATTTGGAAAGGTACATTTTCTCACTTTTTTATTCAGGGAGAAAAATTGTCAAATATCCTTGTAAATGTTGGAAACCATGATACTGAAATTGGAGTCTCGGTCTGTATAGCAAACCTGTGTAACCCTGTGGAACTCACTGTTTTCTATGCTACACTTCCAGAATCACGGCCCAGGAAGCATTCTAGACAGCTATACCATCTTTCCACTGAGTAGAGCATTTTATCTTTGCCTCTCTTCCTGCCCTGGTAATGTGGGCTAGACTAGCCTCTGTTCAACTTTCCCCAGGTAAAGGCACTGGGAGCCTTGCAGTTCCATTAATAATTTATCCTCATCCTACTTCTCTCCCACTCGTTTCCTCACTGCTGCCAATGTATACTATAAATTCCTTCTCCATCATGTTACTTAGGCTATTTCCTCCCCCTGGAATGCACTCCCTCCTCCTCCCTGCCTCTTCAAGTTCTACTCATCTTTCAACACCCGGCTCAGCTTCTACCTCACTAATTAAGCCTCTTCTGCTGGTTCTAGCACACTCTGGCACATTGATCTTAATCTCCTTGGAGTTGATCTAATAAATGAGTGTAAGTGAGTCACTGAGTCAAGTGTTCTTTTTTTATTTTTTAAAAAATGAAGTATATATGTCATTGATGGTAATGCTTCCTATATATAAAATTCTCATATACAGCCATACCACCCTGAATGTGCCCAATAACCTCTATATTTAAAATTCTAGTCTTCCTGGCAAATTAAAAGTTCTGGAGGGCAATTTTATATTTGATGCTTCGTCTGTATTTCCCACAGCAATATATGTATGTATGTATGTATGTATATTATTGAAGTACAGTTAATATACAGTGTTACATTAATTTCAGGTGTACAACATAGCAATTTGACAATTCTGTACATTACTCAGTGTTCACCTCAGTAAGTTTAGTCACCATTTGTCACCTTAGAATGTTATTACAATATTAGTGACTAGGTTCCCTATGCTGTACTTTTCATCTCTGTGAGGTATTTATTTTATAAGTGGAAGGTTGCACCTCTTAATCCCCTATCTCCCCACCAACCTCCCCTCTGGCAACCACCATTTTGTTCTCTGTACTTAAGAGTCATCTGGCTCTCTCAGTCAGAAGAGCATGCAACTCTTGATCTTGAGGTCATGAATTTTAGCCCCACATCAGGTGTAGAGATTACTAAAAAAAGAAAACTTAAAAAGAGTCTGTTTTTCTTTGTTCATTTGTTTTGTTTTTTAGATTCCACATATAAATGAAATCATATGGTATTTGTCTTTCTCTCTCTGATTTATTTCACTTAGCATAATACCCTCTAGGTCTTCAAAAGGTAAAAATAGAAATACTATATGATCCAGTAATTCCACTACTACGTATTTACCCAAAGAAAATGAAAACACTAACTTGAAAAGACATGTGCACCTCTATGTTTATTGCAGCATTATTTGTAATAGCTGAGATATGGAAGCAACCCAAGTGTCCCACAGCACTTTACATAGGTGCTGTAGACATACATAAAGACTTGCAAACCCATGGAAATCCCCAATTATTCATATCCAGATTCTCTTGTCCAGTACCTACTTTACAGTCCAAGTTCTTGTCCTAATAAATGTCTAATTCCCATTTTGTTTTCAATTTTTAAAAAGAGGGCAAGATATAAAAGAAGAGAAAATGTAACATTACATTTAAGACAGTTAAAAGAAAAAAAAAACCAGAAAAGAAAAGCAGTTTGCTAACATTTCCTATCATCACTTCTTAGGGCAGTAAAACAGATTCCAAGACCATACTTACTGGTCTTCTGATTGAACACTAATGCATCTGCTGCTCTGATTGTGTTTGGCTCAGGAAATGAGATTTAAAAGTAGTGAATTAACATCTATTGAGAGCTTTCCAGACTTATAATGTTCTATATGGATTTACTTCTTCAAGCAACAATCCTATGAAAGGGAATTTTATTCCCATTTTTCAAAGGAGGGAAGTGAGGCATAGAAAGGTTAAGTAACTTGCTCTTATTTGCAGTAGTAGGTTGCAGAGCCAGAATCTGAACCCTGATCTGGCTTTATTCCAGTGCCTGTATTCATAATTGTCATGTTATGTGGTCTCTGTGTTTCTCTGGGCTGGCTGAGGACTCAAGTGGACAGATTTACTCTATCTAATCCAGGCTCAGGAAAGCAGGATCTTAACAGGCTGTTTGATGCTAATGTATTTAATACTACAGGTAAAATTTACTATAGATGAGGCATCATCACTGTATGACATAAAAAATATGGACTTTGAAGTCAGATGACCTGGTTTATAGTCCCTAACTCTGCCACTAATTAGATATGTGACAGTAGGCAAGTCATCTAACTAGTTTTAGCCTCAGGGTTTTTTTTTTTTTTTTTCTCATTTGAAAGATGAGGGAAGGAACCAGGTGATCTCGAAGGTTCCTTCTAACTCCGATATTCTCTGAATTAAATATCAAAATTATTACCTCAAAATAAAAGAGACAGTTGTTTAAGGATCTGCAATTAAACCATCCAAGGGAAAAATCTGGCTCAATAGATTTAAATATATGTGTTAAGCTAAATTTAGTGTTTTAGCACTCACAGACAATTTTGTCTTGCAAGTTAATACAGGAATCAGTGTGAATGGTTAAGTTTTCCTAACTTGAAGAGGAAAATATCTTGTTATAATATCACCAAAACATATTCAGCAGTTAAAAAGGCCAGAAATGTCATAGGAATCCACATTTACATCTGGAGTAAATGAGGTTATGGTATAGAAAGTAGAGTATCTCTACATGTCTCAGAGGTTTGAGCTGAGAACTCTTCATGAATAAAACATTCAGATGCAATGTGCACTCTAGTCTTTTACCTTTCCTCAGCCTTTCAATTCAAGAAATGCATTTCATCTAAACCTCCCTGTGTTGATTTGGCTTTTTATCTATACTTATCTTGCCTGAGCATTTAGTCTCTAAGCTTCTGGGGACAAAGCTCTTCAGAAAGAAAAAAAATATATAGCCAGATTTATAGCCAGATGGCTTAAAATAAGATTTAACGTGACTTCTTTTGTAGCTTGATACCTGCAGTAAACCTAAATCACACTGCTTTCTCAGTGATAAAAATATTAAGTCACAATGTTTTGTTAACCACTGACCTAATATTCGATGGGAATAAAATGAAGATTAGGGCTCCATGGATAAAAAGAATAACTCTATTTGTCTGCATTTGATTCATGATTGACTAGAAGTAGTTACCCCTACTCGATACCTTTCATTTGAAATTTGTGAATGACAGAAGATTCTAATTGGGCAATTTCATATAATGTGAACACTATCTGACATACAAAGGCATACAGGAAAGGAGTCAAACAAAAAACAGACTTCTGTTGCCCCACTCTCTTGGTGCCTCATTTAAGTCCAAGTTTTCAATGTGTTTAAGGGTGAGATATTTATGATCATGTGTGTATGTGAGTATATAAAAAAAAAAGGAAAAGAGAAAAGGAAGGAAAGAGAGAAATAGAGACAGAGAGATAGGGACTAAGAGAAGGAACCAAAGAATATCATATGTATATTAGGTTCTGTTGCAAAGCATGTCCATTATCCTATTCAGCTATGGGGACTGTGGCAAATATTGTTTTCTGCTTTACCCCATTGCCATTGACTCTGCTTTCTTCCTAAAAGATTTTTGTTGTTGTTGTTAAAATGTGCCTAGGCCCAGGAAATAAATCATGATAGGTCTAAGCCAGTTATGGCAATCCAGTCCCCCTCTCCCAGTGAATGGACTAAAAGATTTTCCTCCCCTAGAATCTCCTAGCAAACTTATATCCATCATAATTCATCTCCTGGTACTGGGCATATTTTAGCTTTAACAAAATCCAGGCTTTTGTTTTCCTGTGTTACTTCCTCCTTTGAGCTTTCTTATATGAGGACATGGTGCTTGGACCTATTTCAGTCACCTAGTGACCACAAGAGAGGGAGAAAATAATTCCAGAGATACCTATTCAGTGCCCTGACATCATCATTCTGTTGAATTAATCCTACCTCCAGATTTTTCCTTTTGAGAACACTAAATGTTCTTGTGGTTTAAGCCACTGTTAGTCTGTTTTTCTGTTATTTGTAGCCATAAACATCCTCAAGAATACAGGAACATGCCCAGAAATGTGAAGCACTTCTAAATGTTGGAATAACATCAAACAGCCAATATTTATCATGTTGCTGAACACGTTAACTTCTAAATCCTTCCTGACTTACACTTTAGCTCAGCTGTAAAGTATTCCCACTCTCGGTCTTGGTTGTCCTTTGTCGTTCCAACAAACTGACCACACACAGTGGCACTTGCCTATATAGAGATTTGTGTTCTTTATTTCTATCTTTTTTTTTAAAGATTTTATTTATTTGACAAAGAGAGATCACAAGTAGGCAGAGAGGCAGGCAGAGAGAGAGAGAGAGGGAGGGAGGGAGGGAGGAGGGAGCAGGCTCCCCGCTGAGCAGAGAGCCCGATGCGGGACTCGATCCCAGGACCCTGAGATCATGACCTGAGCCAAAGGCAGAAGCTTAACCCACTGAGCCACCCAGGAAGCCCTATTTCTATCTTTTAAATTCACCTCACATCTTCAACAATATTGTAAGCTCCCTTTGGACAGTATTTGGCTCTTAGACCTAACACAACAGCTCGGAGAGTGTGCTGCTTCTACTTGTTCAACTAGATTGCAGCCCTCTTCTCCATCCTACTTATACCAGAGACTCTGAAACTCAGTTTTCCCCTTCAAGATGGATACCTGTGGGAGCATGATCCTTTCCATCAGGTTATGGAGGGACAGTCCCCACACCCCTTCATGCAAGTAGCTGTTAAATGACCAATATTATCAAGGTAAACAGCAGTATTTTTATTTCCTCAGGCCTCTGCTTTGCCAAAATCAATCCCTCGTTTTTGTAACCCATGTCATTTTTGTACACAACAGCCCAGGTGGCTTGAGAATGTAATCAGAGAAGGGGCCTATCAGTGGATATTTTAATGATCCAAATAATGGCATAGCTCCTGTCAAGTCAGTTGCAAAGCCTTTACTAAATTCACCAATGTTACTATTATTCCAACTAAGAGGAGAGACTTGAGGATTATAAAGACACTCAAATCCTTTTGAGTATTTGTTTGTACTTTTCCTTAGCCTTAGGTCATAGGTTAATTAAGCAATTGTGCAGTGCTAAAATAAATAGAAGAATACACACACACACACACACACACACACACACACTGTTTCTACATATTCTGCAACATTCTCAGAGCCTCAAGAAATGTGAAGTCAGAATCAAACATTTTTAGAGTGTTCTGGTTGACTCATAGAAACTTTTGTTTCCTTAAAAGCATTCAGGTTTTGCAGCTATATAGATGATCTCAAATCTACGTTTTCAACTGAAACACTGGATTTTTGGGCACCCCACAAAAGTAGATGTTCTTGCCTTCTATTCCTCTTACTATAAATAGGTACAGGTCTTCTTCCCAGCTCATCAACAACTTAAAGTAGATTCCTTTGAGAAATGAGGTATCATCCTCACCAATGGATGGCTTGAGTCCCTGACTTTCAAAGGTCCTTATTTTTTAAGACCTTCATTTTACTTTCTATCTATCTATCTATCTATCATCTATCCCATTCCTTTCACTGTTATTATATTTTATGTGAAAAAGTCAAAGATAATGTCTTTCTCTGAACAATTCTGAGATGAATGTAAGGAAAAACAGGCAATTAGAATTTTAGCACCTGCACAATTCAATTCCACAGCACTTTAAACAACAGTGCTAAATTTACTATAGAAAAGCAAATGTTTATCTTAAATACGGTTTAATCCTCTTTTCCAGGAAGCTTACGTAACAAAAAATACAGCTGGAGGCTATAGTGACCCATTTATAACCATAGTTGGGTTTGTTACCAGGGAACCTGTCAAAATCAGCTTAGCTTGTTTGAATGGCTCATTCTGGCTCTTTGTGCCTTTCTTTTCATTTGATTTTAGGAGCTTAAACTGGTTTAGTGTTGCCAGCCAGGGGAAATGGTTTCCTTTGACTTTGCCAACTCAACAGGACTGGAATAAATGGAATAGATGGCTATCCACATGGTGTGATGTTTCAAGAGTTTCTCGTTTGTCTCTTCTTCCCAGTGCTTTTTTTTTTTTTTTAATTAAGATGTCTTTAGATTCCTTTTCAAAGTCACCATTCTAGGATAAAACAAAACCTACAGCAAGCTACATATGACATGTAAATGTATCTCCGTCTTAAGGAATACTTAACTGGCAGAAAAGTAAAGAAGGTAGGTTAGTGTAAGAGACTCAAATGCCAGCACTCAACTAAAATTTAAGCAGCCACACTTTGCCCCTTGCTTAAGAGGACTCAGCGCTGGGGTCAAATTAGCCACAGCTGATACTGCTCTCATCCGTGTTCTTCAGAATTTGGCACTGTTACATTCCTTGCTCAAGATTCATTTCCTTATTTATTAAACAGGGCTATCCAATGACAATCTGCTGTATTCATTTTCTATTACTGTGCTACAGATTACTACAAATTTACAGACTTAAAATGACATCCATTTATTAGCTCACTGTTCTAAAGTTCAGAAGTTCAGGCAGACATGACTGAGTTCTCTTCTGGGTCTCATAAGGATGTGATCAAGGTGTGTTGGCCAGAATGGGCTCTTATCTGGAGTATATTGGGAAAATGTACTTCGACGGTCATTTAGGTTATTGGCAGAATTCAGTGCCTTGTAGTTGTAGTTGAAGACTACATTTCCTTGAAGACTTTGGTATGGGATCACTCTGAGCTTTCTGTAATCCTCTCCCATGGTCCCTCCATTTCAAAGTCAGCAGCAGCATGTACCTGGAAAGTTTCTGGCTTATTCTTCTGCTACCAGCCTGAGAAAACTTGGCTTTTAAAGGGAAAGAATCACGTGGTTCAATTAGGCACATCCAGGTAATCTCCCTTTTGTTATGTAATGATACATAACCAAGGGTTTAACACCTTTAAACTCGTATACATTGCTGACGATGATACAGTGACTTGGAAAAACAGCTTGGCAATTTCTGCAAAACTAAATATAGACTGAACATTTGATTCAGGAATCACACTTCAGGTATTTACCCAACTGATCTGAAAATGTATGTCCACAGAAAACCTCTATATGAATGTTTACAGCAGGTTTAATAATAATCACGAAAACCTGAAAGAAACCAAGATGTGCTTCAACAGGTGAACAGATAGGCCAACTGTGGCACATCCATACAATGGAATACTATTTAGGGCTAAATAATGTACGATGGATCCTCACAACAACATGGATGAACTTTATGTGCGTATTGCTAAGTGAAAGAAGCCAGTCTGAAAAGTCCCCATGATGATAATTCCATTTACATGGCATTCTGGACAATAAGCAGATCAGTGGTCAGGGGTTTCTGCAGGAGAGAGGGTTAAACAGCTGAGGCACAGGAGATTTTTTTAAAAGCAGTGAAACTATTCTGTATGATACTGTAATAATGGCTACATGACACAATGCATTTGTCAAAACCCATCAAACTTCATAACACAAAAAGACTTAACTTTAACATATAACACCTTTAAAAAATAATTTAAGAGGTCAAGGGATACACGGAAGGGGGTGCACTATGGTAAGAGAAACTAGCTTTATTATAAACAAGGACATAACCTCACTGATGGTTGGGGGATGGGGAGGATAGTGCTGACCCAAGCAACTTTGAAAGTGAATGAAATCTCTCAGACTGAAAGCAAATGGAACTGTACATAAGCACGGTACTGTAGTTAGCAAAGATTTGTCCCATGGGAGTAAGGATTAGCAATTCATACAGTGCTATATGTATATGCTGGGACTGAACAATTAAGTGAATGGATGGCAGAGAGTGGGAGCCAGGTTTCTCAGTATTGTGGGAGTTTACAGATAAGCAATAGAAGGTTAGGATGGTGCATGTGATAATGGATTAGAGATGGAGACACCAACATGATACCGTGTTTAGTTTAATATAGATAAATACGGTTATAAATAGTATAGTAGGAAAAGGGTGGCGTGGGGGGAACTTTATAATGAAGAAATCTGATAAATATTACTTCAGCCAGCTGACCAATATCAACATCAACAGTCACAAATAATGTTGATAACAGGTACCCTTAATATGATGTGATGAGAACAGCACTTTCCCTCTCTGGCTTTTGTACCCCAAACATAATCCCAGTCTAACCATAAGAAAAAACATTGGAAAAATCCCAGTTTATACAATTCTACAAAGTACCTGACCCTGATATGTGATTTCTCAAAACTGTCAAGGTCATCAAAATGAAGAAAGTCTGAGAGAAACTGTCACAAACAAGAGGAACCTAAGGAGACATGACTAAATGTAATATGGAATCCTGGATAGGAGCCTGCAATAGGTAAAAGAACATAGGTTAAAGCCAAGAAATCCTGAAAGCAGTAAGGACTTGAGTTAATAATCCCGCATCAAGAGTGGCTCATTAGTTATGATGAATGTGCTATACCAATGTGAGATGTTAATGAGAGGAGAAACTGGGTGTGGGATATGTGAAAGCTCTCGGTTCTATCTTTACAATGCTTCTCTAAAGCTATTCCAAAATAAAAAGTTTATTTAAAAAACACACTGTGAGCCCTACCATGAGGACAAACCAAACAGCTTGCCATATTCCAGAACACTACCTCTGATATAACAGGATCACGGAAAAGTGAGAGTCCGTTGGATTCCTCCGGGGTCAACGGGGGGGGGGGGGTAGGCACTATGCTGTAGGGACTGCTGAGTACCTGAGGCAGGAGATAGGAATAACATCCGTTGGGAGGGGCCTCAATCATTGCTGAGCTGTGAACTGAGTGGAATCCAGTAACTTTAAGGTGGGGGTGGCAGGAGAAAAGTTATTTTAATTAAGTAGTCATAGGAGTTCAGCAGACTACTTCTAGAGCAGCCCAGATGTGAAAGGAAGCTGACTTGAAGGCCACGGGGAGTACATTATGTGTGTATTGCTCAGTGGATAATGGCATCTTGCAAGGGACTACATCTGATAGAGCACACTTTTGAGATTTCCAGAAAGAAAGAAAGGATATTAGCTTTCTAATTAGAATGCCAAAGAATGCAAGAAGATGGATTTGTGAGTGACCATTCTTACATTGGCATTAATTGAACAAAGATATACCTTGATTGATAATTTGAGGATGAAAAAGATCCAGGATAAATTATTTTCGTGAACCAGAAAGAATGCACAGTTCTTATGAAACTTTTTTTTTTTCTGGATACACCAAGGATAAGTGTCTAGTGGGGAAACAGACTCAGTGAGAGGAGAAAGGAAAGACCTAACACAGAAAAATTAATCATCCTCACCTTTTTGGGATTAAGTCCTCCTTAGAGAAATCA
Source organism: Mustela nigripes (assembly GCF_022355385.1). Lineage (NCBI taxonomy): Eukaryota > Metazoa > Chordata > Mammalia > Carnivora > Mustelidae > Mustela > Mustela nigripes. The sequence goes on along the minus strand of NC_081575.1, from coordinate 27,533,961 downwards.
ATCCCATAAAACACCATCTAGGGGAAAGTCCAGCATAAACCTCTGGTCTGATCATTTTGTTTTTACTCTGGGCTGATAGCCAGATTTTTTTTTAAGATTTTATTTATTTATTTGACAGACAGAGATCACAAGTAGGCAGAGAGGCAGGCACAGAGAGAGAGAGAGGGGGGAAGCAGGCTCCCTGCTGAGCAGAGACTCGATCCCAGGACCCTGAGATCATGTCCTGAGCTGAAGGCAGAGGCTTAACCCTCTGAGCCACCCAGGCACCCCAGCCATATTGTTTTAAGTCAATTGACTATGGACTGGAATGGAATTGGACTTGTGGATTGTTTGAGATCAACAAGAAGTGCTTTATTACTCCATAACTCAGGGTACATTTGTACCGTGCTATATAAATGTTATATTTTAAAGCCCATTTTCTATACATTATTTCACTTTGATTCTTACAACTATAAGAGGCCGAAAGCAATTTTATGGTGTTTATTACAAAAGATAAAAAAAAAAAAAAACAAGGAGAGAAATTTTGGTAATTAGCATAAGGTAACACAAACAGGAAGTTACAAGCACAGACTTGGACTCTTGACTCAGCCTAGTGCTCTTTTCCCTCTGCTATGCTAACTCTCAGACAAGTGCTGGGACCTGAACCTGATTGGCTTTACCCACTTACCAAGCTACCTCAAAATTTCAGAGAAAAGATTTTAGGTGAGCACACAATGTAGCCAGCAGTGATTCTTTATGTAATTGGAACTGAAATAGGGGGGAAATCATCTAGGCTATAGTCAGGAAATGACACCTTGTTTCCTCCTGTCAGCACTACCTGTTACTTGAAGCATCTCATAGCATCTCAGTCTATTGAGACCACTCTGGGGGCAGTTTGCTGGTGATTTGTCACAAGGACTTGGGTAAGATGCACTTCCAACCAGAAATGTCAGTGATACAAGGTCTTAAAATTATGGATATATACATAAAATTATATATATATATATGTATATATATATACACACACACACACATACATATGTACATACATACACATATTCATCCTACTGACAGAGTTGCAGCATAAGCTAAGCCATCTTTCAGACTCCAAATCAGGAGATTTGGCATATAAGGAAGACTTAGCTAAACCAGGATATTCAGTTCAGCATTTGAGTATTTATTTGATCAATTAGAAACCAATGATCTGGTTCTTAGGGTTTTTATGGGCTTTTACTCAATTTATTGCCATCCTTTAAATGGACATTTAGTACCATGGGTAAGGGATAAGGACATGGTGAGGGGAGGCACAGACCCCATAACTGGAGGTAGCACAAATCATCTCAATTACCAGATGGTTCCAGACCTCTTTTTTCCCTTGTCAAATGAGGGGAACAGTCTGAATAGCCAAGTCAGTGATGCTGTGAGAACTGATGTCTGAATACAATAAGAGAGCAGGGCATTGGCCCCAGCACCTAGAGTGAAGCAAGGTTTGAAAAAAAAAAAGTCCAAGTCTGGAGTGATCTTAAGTCTAACTTTATTGCTGTTTAGGTATTTAGTTTAAGATATTTTAAATGTCCATTGTGGACACTACAGGCAGCAAGGCTATGTCTAACTATCCAAATTATTTGACTTATACTTAAATATAAATATACTTATTTATATAAATATATAAATATAAGTATATTTATGCAAATATACTTATAAATATACTTATATTATACTTAAAATATTATATTATTTGACTAATTATACTTAAAGCAAACTACAATCGAAAGGCAATAGTTGAATACCAACAGATAGGGTTTTTCAATTTTAAGCTAATTGTTTCAGCATCATTTCTGACAGTCAGCATAGTAACAGATTAAAACTCCTGTGGATCTGATTGGTAGATTTGTGGATGATTTTTTTAAATATCTTTTTTTCGGGTTATTTGTGTTTTCTAAATTTGGTCAGTGAAAATACATTACCTATGTAATTTTTTAAATGTGTAAAATAATGTAACACCATGTCATCAAATTGTAGATCAGAAGATGTAGAAAACCTTAAAAGGTTCTCAAGAGATCCTCTGCTTCAAACCCCTGCCCCTTAGGCAGATCCAAGTCAAATCTACTGAAGTGGTACTTCTTGGGCTTACTAAGTAATTTATTGCTTAAAACCCTCTTCTTTACCAATGAAGCAATAAAGATCCAGGGCAGATAAATACCTGGATCCCAGGCACATGGGTAGTTGGTGACAGAGACTAATATGGATTACTAAAACCCAACACCACTGCTGTTTCATCTTTTTCCTACTCTCCCTGCCTCTGTGAGCCATTATCACTCTCCTTCCTATGACACTGTCTTCCTGGGGTATATGTTTGAGGGATTCTGCCATAGACAAGTGGTTTGAAAATACTATAACCCTGGGAACACACTGTTGGTGAAAGGTTCTATGTATTAGCCCCATTCATATACATAAGCAGCTTATACCACATATTGTAAAGACTAAGGTACCCCCCCCCCAACAACAAAGCTCCTGATTAAAAAAAGATTGTCCTCATCATCCTGCCATGGTGCCTGAAATCTCCATTCTGTCGTGCCTATAGAGCCATAGATGCAATATCCAAACAATCATCCATAAAAAGTTTACTAAGAACAAACCATATGATAGGAAATACTTGTAGGGTATGGGGAGTCAGAGAGGAGCAAGCCGTGGCTCTTACCTTGAGGAGGTCATGTAATAGCTGTGAAGAAAAGCGAGTAAAAGACTGTCCAAAGATGTAATAGATAAATCAATCCTATGAGAATGCAGAGTAAAGGCACCTACTTTCAGTAGGAGAAACTCAGGAAAGGCTGCTTGAAGTGACCTGTAAACTATATTTTAAAGGATAAATTAACAGAGAAAGCAGGGAAAGTTGGGAGAAGCATCCTTTGCAGAAGACATGCGTAAAGGCTCAGACAAATTAAAGCACGTGGTTCACTGAGGAGCTGAAAGTAGTTCAGCACAGCTAAGGAAAAACATGGCTTAACGGAGTACAGACAGATAAAGATGGAAAGGTAAACAGAAGTTGAGTTAAAAAGGGCCTTGCGGACCATGCTAAGGAGTTTGGACTCCCTTGAAAGTTATCTATAGTCACTGAAGAATTTTAAACAGGAGGATGCATTAGAATTGGAATGACAGCATTGTATTATCTGAAATGGCCTCCATATTAGCATGAGTGATTTCTAGAAAAGAACTGGTCACTAAAGGGAGAGGAAGAGTATTAGGGACACCAGGTCTAGGTTAGGTACACCGAATGCTAACCAGAATTGTGTAATGACAGATTCTATTCATCTTGGGACTTTGGAATACATAGGCTCATGTTTTTAGAGTAGAATGTATCCCTCTCAATGGTATGTCCCCTCTCTCTCTGTTTTTGCCTTCTTTCTTTCTCCACTGTGAGTCCAGTTAGTGAACAACCAAGAAGGACTCATAGATGAGAACATTACCAGACATATTTCTTGCCTCTATGCTAATATGGCTTGATATCAAAGAGAAGGCCACTCATCATGTCAGCTTTGCTCAGCTTTAGAGTTGCACTGTCCCCATTAGCTGCTTTCTCAGTTACACATTGGGTTAGTTACGTAGAAAGCCAGCCACTCATAGCAAAAATATAGTCTCTCCCATGCAGAGTTTAAATACGTCCCATGAGACAGAGTAGATCCACATTAGGGCATAGGTGGTTAAAGTATGTGTTTGCTCTTCAACCCTTACATCTAATTAGCAATCAGCAGGGCATAACCAGGGACAGAACCGCTGCTAGCCCCGTCTCAGCCACTGACATAGCCTTTGGGCACTAGTCAGACTGCAAATAATACCACCTGCATTAATATTTAATTCTGATTACCATCTGGAAGAGCTATAAAAACTGCAGAGGGTTAGCAATTGTAGAAAGGAAGAAAAGAGCTCAGCTTTCAAATGTACTAAAAGTACCCCTGATTTGGGAGAAATGTATGCCAGTGTTCAGGGAAATTGCAGATGAATAATTTGAGCGAGGGCATTTTCTCTCTAAATTAGCTAAGGAAGACTGTGGCGTAAATACAATATTTTGTGATATTGCTTGCTACAGTTTGCTGCCATTCATTCACATATAATACATTTTAAGGAAAATATATCCATCTTCTAATGGAGAGCTTCAAAAAAACAGTAAATGGAAATTAAGTGCTTAAAAGTAAGTGGACTGCTGCCACTTTGAGATGTCATGGCAAAGCTGGTACCTGGAACCTGTTTCTTCGGTCCTCACTAAGTGATCTTGGTGAAGGTTCTCCAAATATCTTTTGACCTTTTTTCTTCACCTATGAGATTTTCAAATGATTTAAAGATGAGATGACAAATATTAAAATGTTAAATATATATTTATACAACGTGTTGATGAGGGTCTGGATATGAGTGAATCATTGAATGAATCATAGAACTTGAAAACTGAAAGGGAAATTAATGCTCATCAACTCAAGCCACTCCTTCTAGAGAGAGAAATTTGAGTCCATAGGGGGAAAATGACTTGCACAATGTCAATTTTCCACTGAGAACTGCCTCCCACTCAGTTCAATTCCCACTCCCAATAACTACTTTGCTTCACGTTAGTTAGAAAAGGAATAGGTAAGACGAAGTTGGCAGGAGAAAAGTGATAAGGAGGGCAAAATTTCTGAACATGGATGACAGAAAACAGTGCTAGCAGTTAGAAATAATGTTGGCACTCAGTGTGTTACTTAATGATGTTACTGTGAAGGAACCTAAGAATACCAAACTTTGAACACCTGCCTGTAGTAGTTACATGCAACAGGGAATGGTGACAATGGAAAACAAAGCAGTATTTTCTGGGACTTTGGCCACAAATCCCACTGCAGAAAATTCTAATGGGTTGAGCTAGACCACATAGAATGCTCCCTTTTAAGTGAGAGTTAAGCTTTTGACTAAGTCAGACCATGTGTCCTGCTCTGTAGAATGTGGTTACTTCCTAATACCGCCACAGTGATCACCCTCATTAAAGCCACTGGCAGCTTTCACCAGAGTGGTTGCAGTGGCCTCTTAACTGGTCTCCTTGCTTTCCCTCTCGCCTATCATCTCTTCTTAAAAATGGTTAGTGATTCTGTTAAACTGTGAGTCAGATCATGTCGTGTTCTGACTTCAACCCCTCCAAACTCATCCGGAGGCTGTCAAGTTCCATTGCATCATCTTCTGGATTAGTCCTCTGCGTCTCCTCCTGCAACTCTCCACCTCAATCACAGCTGCAGTCTCAGTGGCTTCTGTGCTGTTTCTCGAACTACAGCAAGACGTGCTGGTTCCTCAGGACCTTTTCTTTTGTTGTTTCCTGTATCTGGAATGCTCTTTCTCCAGATAATATGCTTCCTTCACATGTCACTTAGGGAGGTCTTTCTTGATCTCTATAAAAATAGGAACAGCCATCCACCACTTCTCATCCCCAGCACTTTTTCACCTGGCTGTTTCAGTCTCCATTTCACTTTTGTCATCTTTCTGTCTCCTCCACTAGAATATAAGTGCCGCAATGTCAGGGACTTCAGCATTTGTGTTTTGTTTTAGTTTTCCTTCATTCATGTAATTGAATGTCATTCAATTTCATTATTGAATAAGCCCTTAAAAATGCCACCTATGTTTACATGACAGGCACTATGTTAAGTACTTAGTATTCATTATCTCACTTAATTCCTACACATGCAAAAATAGCACTAGGAAGCTAAGGTTAGTTATCTTATTTCCGGGTGAGAAACCTCAGAGGTTAAGTAATTTGTCCAAGATCACAGAGCTAGTTGCAGCACATCTAGGATTCATTAAAATCCTGGTATGGCTAGAAGGGGGTGGGATTATGGACATTGGGGAGGGTATGTGCTTTGGTGAGTGCTGTGAAGTGTGTAAACCTGGTGATTCACAGACCTGTACCCCTGGGGATAAAAAATATGTTTATAAAAAATAAAAAATTAAAAAAAAATCCTGGTATGGCTGAACCTGAAAACCCATGTGCTTAACCTACCGTGAAATACTGCCTTCTTGGGGTACCTGAGCGGCTCAGTGGGTTAAGCCTCTGCCTTCCACTCAGGTCATGATCCAGGGTCCTGGGATTGAGCCCCGCTTCGGGCTCTCTGCTCAGAGGGGAGCCTGCTTCCCCCCTTCTCTTTTCCTGCCTCTCTGCCTACTTGTGATCTCTCCCTGTCAAATAAATAAATAAAATGTTTTTAAAAGAATAAAGAAATATTGCCTTCTTACTTCCAATCTGAACCTCAGTTTGCTTGCCCCCCTCTTTTTCCTCACCCTGTTTTATGGGAATAGTTGACTTTGTATATATATGTCACTCTCCTGGAAAAAGTCTCCCTGCTGTCTACTGAATATCAGTCCAGTAAGTGATGGGATTCCAAGCAAGACACCCTTCAATGTCAACAAATGACCCTGAATGGTTGATAGGTTAGCCTGGAAAGGTACACAAGTGCTGAAAGCGTGCAGTGCATGGGGGCTTGACCAGCCAACTAGCCTCATGTGATTTCAGTGCTTATCTGAAGCTGGGCATACCGGAGAGCATTTGCATGTTTTGGAAACTGGAACACAAACAGCCACAGAAAGCACTGAGTTTGGGCCATAAATTTAAGATCCTCATGTCAACTTATCACCTCACTGAACACAATACTTCTAGCAGTCTGTGTGCCTGTTGACAATAATATTTTCTTGAGGAAAAAAGCAGGGAAGAAATTATCTAATCCAGACAAGCCACCCACAGACTCTAGAAAGAAGATGTGTACTAACTAATTTGTGTCTAGAGAGTTATGAAAAGCATTGGGGGTCATAGGATGACTGTTACACACATTAATAATAATTAATATTTATTGCTCCTGACCTTGACAGTTTTTAAAGTGCTTTTATCTCTATCACCTCAAATTAAGCTTTAACAGCTATTTGAGGAATGCAAAAAAAGAAACCAAGTACCTGAGTGTGATGACTAGTAAGTGTCATAGGCTGAAATAGTACCCAGATCTTCCAACTCTGGTCCAGTGTTCCCTTCTCCATATCATACAACATTCCTGGTAATTCCTCTGTGGGATCCTTGCATTCATTTTTTTTTTTTTAAAGATTTTATTTATTTGTCAGAGAGAGAGAGAACAGGCAGACAGAGTGGCAGGCAGAATCAGAGGGAGAAACAGGCTCCCCGTGGAGCAAGGAGCCCGATGTGGGACTCGATCCCAGGATGCTGGGATCGTGACCTGAGCCCAAGGCAGCTGCTTAATCAACTGAGCCACCCAGGTGTCCCGCATTCATTTTTTTAAAAAGATTTTTATCTTTAAGGACTCTCTACACCCAATGTGGGGCTGAAGTAAAAAGGAAACAAGAACTGTTCACTGATACTCCTTTAAAGAAACATTTTTAGAACATTTTGAATAACACATTTTTCCTGCATAATCTTTTAGCTCTGCTCTTGTGATACTTTAGAATCCGATTCTAAAATCAAATGTATTTACCAATGAATCAGGAGAGTATGTTAAGAGAAATGGTATCAGTAATCACACTAATTACAAGACCCTCTTCGACTTATTCATCACACCCAAATGTCTTTGGAATTGGAGCTTTTCAAAGACATTTTTTTGTTAGTTTCAAACAGAAAAAATTTTTTTCAAGTTTGTCTTGGTATAGTAAGGTTGATTGTTTTTCCACAAAGAACATCTTCTAGAGCTGGGATGGCACATAGTTTTCTTTTCATATGCCAGTTTCAAATGTTCTGTGGTGGCTGCCTGGGGTACTGCTAAGAAGAATTCTAAGGCTGTTTCCAGGTTCAGTCATAAAAGAATCCCATGATTAATTTTGTCACGTCCATGGCTGAAGAAGGGAAGTGGAATTATGAGTGTCAAATATTTGCCATCTCTTCTCTAGAGATTATTTTTTATCCTCTTAAGCCTGAGGACTAAAATTTGGGTGTCTTCTGTTAGTGGGCAGTGGTAATTTCTGTTGGAGTAATTAATGTAATCTACCCTTTGACTCTTCTCAGAGTGTATTAAGTGAGAGGTGTGTAGGATAAATTATTAGTCCATTATATAAAAAGCTAACAATTTGATTTCTAGGCTTCATAATTCTTAAGGAAAAATATGACTGGAGCAAGACTCAAAGAAATAGGAAATCTATGTACAAGGCAATTCATTAGTCTTATTAAAAGAAGCTACTTTGATATCCTTAACTAAACTTTGATTTTTGTTTGGACTAAGAAAATGTGTTAAGTAATTTCTCTTAATGTGCTTCTAGGCTCTGTAAAGAGGCTTCTGGGCCTGGTAACTTCTGTGGAGCGAAAGCAAGAATTTATAACTTTGCAGCTAAAAGTCCACATCCACTGTCTTCCACTGCATATATTAACTGAGTACCCTCTGGCTTGCTTGACTCCTCACGCAGGCCTTAGATAGTTACCTCTCACTGTAATAATTTCCAGTAAAATCTTAAAAGGTGTTCCCCCTATTTCTTCCATTCTTTAGTCTGCCCTTTTCTAGGCTGAGAACACAAAGATAAGGGGAACCATCACACTGATTCTTCTTCTCTTCAGGTTTCTTGTGATCTTATCACTTTCACCCATCAGTGTGGTTATGGTTACCCAGGTAACTAAATTACTGATATGGTTTACCTTCTACCCATTCTTCTTCACAAACCCAGTCTCAGAATTTCTTTATTTTCCTGTGCTGTTTAATGAGAACTTCATCAACAAAGAAAATCCTCTTTTTAGCCAAACACTTCTTTTTGAAATCTTTCTTCTTATAAATGCAAAATTGTTACTTAAAGGAAAATGACCATTTTTCATTATTTCTAATAGTTGAAGGAACAGGTTTTAAGTACATTAACCATGTCAGTATTAATGATGTCATTATTATCTGCCCATTTCCCTAACCCTTAGTCCCTGGCAACCACCATTCTTCCATCTGTTTCTGTGAATTTGGTGTTTTTAGATTCTATACATATGTGAGATCATACTGTATTTATCTTTCTTTGTCTGACTCATTTCACTCAGCATAATCTCCTCAAGGTCTCATCTGTGTTGTAAAAGTGGCAGGATTTTTCTCTTTTTTTTTTAATGGGTCATATTCACTTATCAAATTCATTCACCTAATAATATTCATTATATATATGCATACACCACATTTTCTTAACCCATTCATTCATCAATGGGTACGTAGATTGTTTCCATGTCTTGACTATTGTGAATAATGCTGCAGTGAACATGGGAGTGCAGATATCTCTTCAAGATAATGATTTCTTCTTTTTCAGATATATGCCTAGTTGTGGAATTGCTAAATCATATTTTTAGTTTTAATTTTTGAGGAACCCCTATACTGTTTTTGCATAGTGACTGTATCAGCTTACATTCCTACCAATAGTATACCAGTATTCTCTTTTCTCCACATCCCTGCCAGCATTTGTTATTTCTTGTCTTTTTGATGCTAGCAGGTATGATGATATCTGATTGTGGCTTTGGTTTGTATTTCCCTAATGTTTAGTGAAGTTGAGCATCTTTTCATGTACTTGTTGGTCATTTGTATGTCTTCTATTCAAGTCTTCTGTCCATTTTTTAATAGGATAGTTTGTGTTTTGGCTATGTGTTGCATGAGGAACATATGTTTTGGACATTAACTCCTTATCAGATATATGGTTTGCAAATACTCTCCAATTACATAAGTTGTCTTTTCATTTTGTTTTTTCTTTTGCTGTGCAGAAGCTTTTTACTTTGATATAGTCCCACTTCTTGATTTGTGCTATTGTTGTTTGTGCTTTTGGTAGCATACTCAAAAATAAAACATTGCCAAGACTGAGGTCAAAGAGCTTTCCTCCTATGTTTTCTTCTAGGAGTTTTACAATTTCAGGTCTTACATTAAATTCTTAATGTGAGTTAATTTTTGTAAGTGATGTAAGATAAGGGCCCAACTTCATTCTTTTGCATGTGAATATCCAGTTTTCTCAACACCAGTTACCGAAGAGACTATCTTTTCCCCATGAGTATTCATTCATTCATTCATTCATTCATTTATTATTAATTTTTTTTTTTTTTGAGAGCAGAGAGGCAGAGGGAGGGAGAGAGAGAAAATAAAATCTCCAGCATGTTCCACACTCAGAACAGAGCCTGATTTAGGACTCCATCTCATGCCTCTGGATTATTACCTGAGCCAAAATCTAGAGTTGGACACTTAACCGAATGAGCCACCTAGCCACCCCTCTCCATGAGTATTCTTGATTCCATTGTCAAATATTGGTGACTGTGTATGTGGTTTTATTTCTTGGATCTTGGTTCTGTCTTATTTGTCTATGTATGTTTTTATGTCAGTACCATAGATTCTGATTGCTATAGTTTTGTCATATAATATGTTTGAAATCAGAAAGTGTGATACCTCCAGATTTATCTCTCAAAATTGCCTTGGGTGTTTGAAATCTTTTGTTTTTCCCTAAGAATTTAGGATTTTATTTTCTATTTCTGTGCAAAATGTTATTGAGATTTTGATAGGGATTATATTGCATCTATAGATGGCTTGGGTAGTATGGACATTTTAACAATATTAACTCTTCTGATCTATGAACACTGTGTGTATTTCTCTATCTATGTGTGTCTTTTTCAATTTCTTTCTTCAATGTCTTACAGTTTTCACTGTATAGATCTTCCATTTTCTTAGTTAAATTTACTTCGAAGTATTTTACTATTCTTGATACTTTTATAAATGATATTGCTTAATTTCTTTTTCAGATAGTTCAGTTTTAGTGTGTAAAAATTCAAATGATTTTTGTATGTTGATTTTATAACCTGAAATTATACTGAATTGGTTGATAGGTCGAACAGTTTTTTTGAAGAGTTTTTAGGATTTTCTATATTTAAGATCATGTCACTAGCAAAAAGAAAGACAGTCTGTCCTGCTTTCTAATTTAAATGCCTCATTTCTTTTTCTTCCTAATTTCTCTGCCTAGGACCTCAAGTACTATGTTGAATAGAATTGGTGAGAGTTAGCACTCTTGTCTTATTCTTGGTCTTAGTGGGAAAGCTTTCAATTTTTCACTATTGAGTATAATGTTTATTGTAGGTTTGTAATATATATTCTCTATTATGTTGAAGTATGTTTCTTCTATTCCCAATTATTGAGATAATCATATAATTTTTGTCTTTCATTCTATTAATATGGTGTATCATACATGTTGATTTGCATATGTTGAAACTTCCTTGCATCCCAGGAATAAATTTCACTTGATCATAGTGTATGCTCCTTTTAATGTGCTTTTGAATTCAGTTTGTTAGTATTTTATTGAGAATTTTTGCATCTACATTCATCAGGGATAGTGGCCTATAGTTTTCTTTCCTTGGAGTATCCTTATTGGGCTTAGGTATCACTTTACTGGCCTTGTAAAATGTGTTTGAGGGTTTTCTGTACACTTCATTTTTTTGGAAGAGTGTGAGAATTGTCATTAATTTTTCTTTAAATGTTTGGTAGAATTCACCTGAGAAGCCATCTGGTCCTGGGCTTTTGTTTGTTGGGAGGCTTTTGATTACTGATTTAATCTCTTCTCATTATTTGTCTGTTCTGATTTTCTATGTCTTCATTATTCAGAATTGGTAGGTTTTATATTTGTAGGAATTTATCCGTTCTTTTTGGGTTGTCTATTTTGTTGGCATATAATTGTTTACAGCAGTTTCTCATGATCCTTTGTATTTCTGTGGTATCAGTTATGATGTTACCTTTTTCATATCTAATTTTATTTATTTGAGTCCTCTCTCTGTCTCTCTCTTTTTTTTCTTAGGTCTATTAAAAATGTTGTTGATTTCATTTATTAAAAAAACAACTATTTTATAGACTTTTTCTACTTTTTTCTATTCTCTCTCATTTTTTTTCTGTTTTGATCTTTGTTATCTCCTTCCTTCTGCTAACCTTGGACTAGTTGTTTTTCCTGTATCCCATAAATTTTGATATGTTGCTTCTATTACTGTTTTTATATTTTTAAAATTTTCCCTTTTGATTTCATTTTGACCCATTGGTTGTTCAGGAGAGTATTGCTTAATTTCTACATACTTACAAATTTTCCAGTCTTCTTTCTGTTATTGATTTCTAGCTTCATACTATTGTGGTCAGAAAAGATACTTGGTATGACCTCAATATTTAAAAACTTTCTGAGACTTGTTTTGTTACTTGACATATATTCTATCCTAGAGAATATCCCTGTGCACTTGAGAAGAATATGTGTTGTGTTGCCAATGGATGAAACATTCTGTATAAGTCTATTAGCTACATTTCTTCAAAAGTATAAAGTCCAATGTTTCCATATTAATATTCTGTTTAATCTATCCATTGTTGAAAGTGAATTATTGGGGCGCCTGGGTGGCTCAGTGGGTTAAGCCACTGCCTTCGGCTCAGGTCATGATCTCAGGGTCCTGGGATCGAGTCCCGCATCGGGCTCTCTGCTCGGCAGGGAGCCTGCTTCCCTCTCTCTCTCTCTCTCTGCCTGCCTCTCCATCTACTTGTGATTTCTCTCTGTCGAATAAATAAATAAAATCTAAAAAAAAAAGTGAATTATTAAAGTTCCCTACTAGTATTATTGTCTATTACTCCCTTCAAATCTGTTAGTATTTGCTTGAGATATTTAGGTGCTCCAATATTAAGTGTATATATATTTATAATTAGTACAGCCTCTTGGTGACTTAACCCCTTTGTCATTATATAATGACAATTATATAATATAATTTATTTATAATTTATAATATAATTTATTTATAAGTTATTATATAACTTATTATATAATGAGGTTTTTTCATCTCATGTTTAACTTTTTGACCTACAGTCTATCTTGCCTGACGTAAGTATAACTATTCCAGCCCTCTTTTTCTTTCCATTGGAATATATTTTTCCATCCATTTACTTTGAGCCTATACATGTCTTTGAAGCTGAAGTGCATCTTATAAGTAGCATGTCATAGGTTTTTATCCATTTAGCCACTTTGTGGTTTTTAAATGGAGAATATAATCCATTTACATTTAAAGTAATTAATAAAAGACAAGGACTTACTATAGTGATCTCATTCATTGTTGTTTGGCTGTTTTGTTCTTTCTTTCTTCCTTTCTTTCTCCTGCTGTATTCCTTTGTGAATTTATTATTACCTATAGTGGTATACTTTGATTTTCTTTTGTTTTCTTCATCTTGTGCATGTCTATTAAAGATTTTTGTTTTGTGGTTAGACTGAATCTAACTTGAAACATCTATAGATATAAAAGTCTATTTTAACCTGACAACAACTTAATTTCAATTTCATACAAAACTTCTACCCTTTATTGCCTCTATCACATTTTATTTTATTTTTGATGTCACAATTTACATCTTTTTATATTATGTATCCATTAACAAATTATTACATCTATAGCTATTTTTTATATTTTTTCCTTCAACCTTTGTAATAATAATGATTATAATAGAATTAAATGGTGGTTAAGACACTACCATATTACAGTATTAAATTATTCTTAATCTGACTCTATACTTACTTTAATAGTGTGTTATTTTCATTTTACTAGTTAGCGTTCTTTGGTTTCAGTTTGAAGAACTTCTTTTGGCATTTCTTTAAGGCAGATCTACTGCTGATAAACTCCCTCAACTTCTTTTTTGTTTGGGAAAATATTTTTCTTGCTTTTATTTGAAGGACAACTTTGCTGGGTAAAGTATCCTCAGTTGGCAGTTTCTTTCTTCCAACATTCCATTCTCTCCTGGACTGTAGATTGCTGAGAAAACCACTGATAACTTTAGGGTAGCTTCCTTGTATATTTTTTCATTTGCTGCTTTTTTTTTAAATTTAGTTCTTCATTTTTTTATTAATTCATTTATTTTCAGCATAACAGTATTCATTATTTTTTCACCACACCCAGTGCTCCATGCAATCATTTGCTGCTTTTAAAATTATCTCTTTGTATTTGATTTTAAACAATTTCATTATAATGTGTCATGAAGAAGATAGTTTTAGCTTGAAATTTGGAGTGACCTATTAGCTTCATAAACTTAGATGTTCAAATCTGCCCTTACTTTTGGGAAGGTCTGAGCCATTATTTCTCTGTTTTAAATTTAATTTTTTTAAAACTCTAGTATAGTAAACATACAGTATTATATTAGTTTTGGATTTACAATATAGTGATTGAAAAATTCTTTACCCTGCTCAGTGCTTATCATGATAAATGTACACTTAATCTCCTTCCCCTATTTCACCCATCCTTCCACCATTTTGATAACCCCTTTAGTAACTATCAGTTTGTTAGTCATAGTTGAGTGTATTTCTTAAAATTAAAAAAAGAGAGAGCCCATGTCTAGTTTTGTCCCTTTTTCCTTTGTTTTATTTCTTAAGTTACACTTGAGTGAAATCACGTGGTATATGTCTTTCTCTGACTGACTTATTTCATGTAGGATTATACCCTCTAGGTCTACCCATGTTGTTGCAAATGACAAGATTTCATTTTTTATAGCTGAGTAGTATGCCATTACACACACACACACACACACACACACACTCGCACACAACACCTCTTCTTTATCCAGTCATCTATCAATGGACGCTTGGGGTGCTTCTATTTTTGGTTATCATAAGTAAAACTGTAATAAACAGAGGATTGCATATATCTTTTTTAATTACTGTTTTCTTTTTTTAATATTTAATTATTTATTTGACAGAGAGATAGAGAGCATAAGTAGACAGAGAGGGAGAGGTGGAGGCAGGCTCGCTGCTCAGCAGAGAGCCCAATGCAGGGCTCAATCCAGGACTCTAAGATCATGACCTGAGCCAAAAGCAGAGGCTTAATCCACTGAGCCACCCAGGCAACCCTAAATTACTGTTTTCATATTCTTTGGGTAAATACCCAGTAGTAGAATTATTAGATTGCATGGTAACTCTGGTTTTTACTTTTTTGAGAAATCTTGTATACTGTTTTCCACAGTGAGTGCACTAGTCTGCATTTCTACCAATAGTGCACAAGGGTTAATTTAACTCCACATCTTCACCAACACTTGTTTCTTGAGTTTTTTATTTTAGCCATTCTGATAAGTGTGAGGAAATAGAAATATATCTCATCATGCTTTTGATTTGCATTTTCCTAATGATGAGTGATGTTGAGCATCTTTTCGTATCTCTGTTGACCATCTATATATGTTCTTTCAAAAAATGTTTGTCAGGTCAAGCAGAGAGAGTCAATTATCATATGGTTTCACTTATTTGTGGAGCATAACAAATAGCATAGAGGACATGGGGAGTTAGAGAGGAGAATGGAGTTGGGGGAAATTGGAAGGGGAGGTGAACCATGAAAGACTATGGACTCTGAAAAACAATCTGAGGGTTTTGAAGGGGCGGGGGGTGGGAGGTCGGGGTACCAGGTGGTGGCTATTATAGAGGGCACGGATTGCATGGAGCACTAGGTGTGGTGCAAAAATAATGAATACTGTTATGCTGAAAATAAAAAATAAATAAAAAAAACAAAATAATTTAACAGTTGCTAAAAACTGCAACAATAGTTTGGGACCAAGTATTTCTTATTGTATAGTAAAATTAGAAAATTAGTAAAATTAGAAAATTATAGGAATAATATTAATCTCATTTTACAAAGAGGAAGTGATAATTATAAACATAAAGGTAGGTACGTTGTCTTTTCATTTCTTTTTTTGGTTTGTTTGTTTGAATTATTATTGACATGCTTACTTACTGAAGTATCACATACGTGCAGAGAAGTGTTGTACATTCAGCTTGGTAAATTTTTACAACCCCCAGATCAGTCTGAAGACCCCAGAGGATACCCCCTGCTTCTTTCCAGTTACTGTCACCTCCCCAAGGGTTGTTCACTCTCTGGACTTCTACTCCTGATAAATTGAATCATACCACGTGCTTTCTTCCTGCTGGCTTCTACTTCTCCATATTACATTTCTGAGATATATTCAAGTGTGGTTGAGTAAGGGGAGGTTGTCCCTTTTTTTAAGTGGGTAGCATTTTGTTGTGTGAATGATCACAATCTACTTATTGATTATACTGTTGATGGCATTTGAGAAGTGTCCAGTTCTCTACTGGTATGAATAGCATTGCTTTGGATAATCCATTACATGGGTTTTGTTAAAAAGATGTATGAGGGTATGTGATATGGTGAGTGCTGTGAAGTGTGTAAACCTGATGATTCATAAACCTCTACCCCTGGGGCTAATAAGGCATTATATGTTTATAAAAAAATTAAAAAATTAAAAAAAATGTTTGTCATGTCTTCTGCCCATTTTTAAGTGGATTATTTGTTTTTTTAGGTCTTGAGTTGTATCAGTTCTTTATATAATTTGGATACTAACCCTTTATTGGATATGCCATTTACAAATATCTTCTCCCATTCTGTAGGTTGCCTTTTAGTTTTGTTGATTGTTTTCTTTGCTGTGTGGAAGCTTTCTATTTTGATGTCATCCCAATAGCTTATTTTTGCTTTTGTTTCCCTTGCTTCAAAGACATAGCTAGGAAAATATTGTTATGACTGATGTCAGAGAAATTACTGCCTGTGCGCTTTAAGATTTTTATGCTTTCAGGTCACATTCAGGTTATGAATCCATTTTGAGTTTATTTTTATGTGTGGTGTAAGAAACCAGTCCAGTTTCATTCTTTTCCATGTAGCTACCCAGTTTTCCCAACACCATTTTTTGAAGAGATTATCTTTCCCATTGCATATCCTTGCCTCTTTGTTGAAGATTGATTGACCATATAATTGTGGGTTTACTTCTGGGATCTTTGTTTTGTTCTATTGACCTATGTGTCTATTTTTGTGTCAGTGCCATACTGTTTTGATTACTACAGTTGTAGTAAACTTGATATCTGAGCTTGTGATACCTCCAGTTCTGTTCTTTTTCAAGACTCCTTTAGCTATTCAAGGTCTTTTGTGGTTCCAAACAAACTTTAAGGTTATTTGTTCCAATGCTGTGAAAAATGTTATTTGTATTTTGATAGGGATTACATTAAATATGTAGATTGTTTTGGGTAGGATGGACATTTTAGCAATATTTGTTATTGCAATCAATGGACATAGAATATCTTCCCATTTGTTTGTGTTGTCTTCAATTTCTTTCATCAGTGTTTTATAGTTCTTAGAGTATAGTTCTTTCACATCATTGGTTAAGCTTGTTCCTAGGTATTTTATTGTTTTTGGTGCAGTTGTAAATGGAATAGTTTTCTTAATTTTTCTTTCTGCTTCAGTTTTAGTGCATAGAAATACAATAGAGTTCTGTATACTGACTTTGTGTCTTAAAACCTTACTGAATTCACTTATCAGTTCTAGTAGATTTTTGGTGGAGTCTTGAGGGCTTTCTATATACGGTACCATTTCATTGACAAATAGTGAAAGTTTTAATTCTTCTTTCCCCATCTGTATGTCCTTTATTTGTTTTTATTGTTCAATTGCTGTGGCTAGGACTTCCAGTACTATGTTGAATAAAAGTAGTGAGAGTGGACATCCTTATCTTGTTTCTGATCTTAGGCAGGAGATGGGAAGCTCTGTTTTTCACCACTGAGTATGATATTAGCTGTGAGTTTTTAAAATATGGCCTTTATTATGTTGAGATATGTTCCCTCTAAACCTTTGTTGAGGGTTTTTATGAATGGACATATATAGCGGTATAAGCCTTTCTCAAGAAACAAGAAAGGTCTCAGGTACACAACCTAACCCTACACCTAAAGGAGCTGGAGAAAGAACAAGAAAGAAACCCTAAGCCCAGCAGGAGAAGAGAAATCATAAAGATCAGAGCAGAAATCAATGAAATACAAACCAAAAAAACAATAGAACAAATCAACAAAAGTAGGAGCTGGTTCTTTGAAAGAATTAATAAAATTGATAAACACCTGGCCTGACTTATCAAAAAGAAAAGAGAAAGGACTCAAATAAATAAAATCATGAATGAAAGAGGAGAGATCACAACTAACACCAAAGAAATACAAACTATTATAAGAACATACTATGAGCAACTCTACGGCAATAAATTTGACAATCTGGAAGAAATGGATGCATTCCTAGAAACATATAAACTACCACAACTGAACCAGGAAAAAATAGAAAGCCTGAACAGACCCATAACCAGTAAGGAGATTGAAACAGTCATTAAAAATCTCCAAACAAACAAAAGCCCAGGGCCAGACAGCTTCCCGGGGGAATTCTACCAAACATTTAAAGAAGAAATAATTCCTATGCTCCTAAAACTGTTCCAAAAATAGAAATGGAAGGAAAACTTCCAAACTCATTTTATGAGGCCAGCATCACCTTGATCCCAAAACCAGGCAAGGATCCCACCAAAAAAGAGAGCTATAGACCAATATCCTTGATGAACACAGATGCGAAAATACTCACCAAAATACTAGCCAATAGGATTCAACAGTACATTAAAAGGATTATTCACCACGACCAAGTGGGATTTATTCCAGGGCTGCAAGGTTGGTTCAACATCCGCAAATCAGTCAATGTGATACAACACATCAATAAAAGAAAGAACAAGAACCATATGATACTCTCAATAGATGCTGAAAAAGCATTTGACAAAGTACAGCATCCCTTCCTGATCAAAACTCTTCAAAGTGTAGGGATAGAGGGCACATACCTCAATATCATCAAAGCCATCTATGAAAAACCCACTGCAAATATCATTCTCAATGGAGAAAAACTGAAAGCTTTTCCGCTAAGGTCAGGAACACGGCAGGGATGTCCATTATCACCACTGCTATTCAACATAGTACTAGAGGTCCTAGCCTCAGCAATCAGACAACAAAAGGAAATTAAAGGCATCCAAATCGGCAAAGAAGAAGTCAAATTATCACTCTTCGCAGATGATATGATACTATATGTGGAAAACCCAAAATACTCCACTCCAAAACTGCTAGAACTTATACAGGAATTCAGTAAAGTGTCAGGATATAAAATCAATGCACAGAAATCAGTTGCATTTCTCTACACCAACAGCAAGACAGAAGAAAGGGAAATTAAGGAGTCAATCCCATTTACAATTGCACCCAAAACCATAAGATACCTAGGAATAAACCTAACCAAAGACACACAGAATCTATACTCAGAAAACTATAAAGTACTCATGAAAGAAATTGAGGAAGACACAAAGAAATGGACAAATGTTCCATGCTCCTGGATTGGAAGAATAAATATTGTGAAAATGTCTATGCTACCTAAAGCAATCTACACATTTAATGCAATTCCTATCAAAGTACCATCCATCTTTTTCAAAGAAATGGAACAAATAATTCTAAAATTTATATGGAACCAGAAAAGACCTCGAATAGCCAAAGGGATATTGAAAAAGAAAGCCAACATTGGTGGCATCACAATTCCGGACTTCAAACTCTATTACAAAGCTGTCATCATCAAGACAGCATGGTACTGGCACAAAAACAGACACATAGATCAATGGAACAGAATAGAGAGCCCAGAAATAGACCCTCAACTCTATGGTCAACTCATCTTCGACAAAGCAGGAAAGAATGTCCAATGGAAAAAAGACAGCCTCTTCAATAAATGGTGCTGGGAAAATTGGACAGCCACATGCAGAAAAATGAAATTGGACCATTTCCTTACACCACACACAAAAATAGACTCAAAATGGATGAAGGACCTCAATGTACGAAAGGAATCCATCAAAATCCTTGAGGAGAACACGGGCAGCAACCTCTTCGACCTCTGCCGCAGCAACATCTTCCTAGGAACAACGCAAAAGGCAAGGGAAGCAAGGGAAAAAATGAACTACTGGGATTTCATCAAGATCAAAAGCTTTTGCACAGCAAAGGAAACAGTTAACAAAATCAAAAGACAACTGACAGAATGGGAGAAGATATTTGCAAACGACATATCAGATAAAGGACTAGTGTCCAGAATCTATAAAGAACTTAGCAAACTCAACACCCAAAGAACAAATAATCCAATCAAGAAATGGGCAGAAGACATGAACAGACATTTCTGCAAAGAAGACATCCAGATGGCGAACAGACACATGAAAAAGTGCTCCATATCACTCGGCATCAGGGAAATACAAATCAAAACCACAATGAGATATCACCTCACACCAGTCAGAATGGCTAAAATCAACAAGTCAGGAAATGACAGATGCTGGCGAGGATGCGGAGAAAGGGGAATCCTCCTACACTGTTGGTGGGAATGCAAGCTGGTGCAACCTCTCTGGAAAACAGCATGGAGGTTCCTCAAAATGTTGAAAATAGAACTGCCCTATGAACCAGCAATTGCACTATTGGGTATTTACCCTAAAGATACAAACGTAGTGATCCAAAGGGGCACGTGTACCCGAATGTTTATAGCAGCAATGTCCACAATAGCCAAACTATGGAAAGAACCTAGATGTCCATCAAGAGATGAATGGATCAAGAAGATGTGGTATATATACACAATGGAATACTATGCAGCCATCAAAAGAAATGAAATCTTGCCATTTGCGACAACGTGGATGGAACTAGATCGTGTATCATGCTTAGCAAAATAAGTCAAGCGGAGAAAGACAACTATCATATGATCTCCCTGATATGAGGAAGTGGTGATGCAACATGGGGGCTTAAGTGGGTAGGAGAAGAATAAATGAAACAAGATGGGATTGGGAGGGAGACAAACCATAAGTGACTCTTAATCTCACAAAACAAACTGAGGGTTGCTGGGGGGAGGGGGTTTGGGAGAAGGGGGTGGGATTATGGACATTGGGGAGGGTATGTGCTTTGGTGAGTGCTGTGAAGTGTGTAAACCTGGTGATTCACAGACCTGTACCCCTGGGGATAAAAATACATGTTTATGTTGAGATATGTTCCCTCTAAACCTTTGTTGAGGGTTTTTATGAATGGACATTGTACTTTGTACTTTGTCCAGTGCTTTTTCTGAGTCTTGAAATGATCATGTTTTTTATCCTTTCTTTTGTTGATGTGATGTATCATGATTGATTTGCAAACATTGAACTACCATTGCATCCTGGGAATAAGTTTCACTTGATGGTGATAAAATATTTTTTAATATATTGTGGGATTCAGCTTGCTAATATTTTGTTGAGGATTTTTGCATTATGTTCATCAGAGATTTTGACCTGTAGTTCCCTTTTTTTGTGGTGTCTATCTGGTTTTTGTATTAGGGTATGCTGGCCTCATAGAATGAATTTGGAAGCTGTCTTTCCTCTTTTATTTTTTGGAATTCTTTGAGAATAGGTATGAACTCATTTTTAAGTGTCTAGTAGAATTCACCTAAGAAGTCATCTGGTTCTGGACTTTTGTTTCTTGGAAGTTTTTTGATTGCTGATTCAACTTCATTGCTGGTAATTGGTCTGCCCAAGTTATCTATTTCTTCCTAATTCACTTTGTGGAGGTTATATGTTTTCAGGAGTTTACCCATTTCTTCCATGTTGTCCAACTTGTTGACAGGCAATATTTCATAATATTCTCTTACAATCCTTTGTGTCTCTGTGATGTTACTTGTTATTTCTTTTCTTTCATCTGTGACTTTGTTTATTTAAGTACTCTATTTTTCCTTTTCTTTTCAATGAGTCTGGCTAAAGTTTTGTCAATTTGATCTTTTCAAAGGACCAACTCCTGGTTTCATTGATCTGTTATACTAGTTTTTTAGTTTCTGTTTTGCTTATTTCTGCTGTAAACGTCATTATTTTTTTCTGCTGGTTTTGGGTTTTGTTTGTTGTTCTTTTTCTAGCTCCTCTAAGTGTAAGTTTAGGTTGTTTATTTGTGATTTTTCTTGCTTCTTGAGGTAGTCCTGTATTGTTATAAACTTCCCTCTTTGAACAGCTTTTTGCTGCATCTCAATGATTTTACACTGTTGTGTTTTCATTTTCATTTATTTCACGCAATTTTTTATTTCCTCTTTGACTTCTTGGTTCACATATTCATTGTCCAGTAGCATTTTATTTAACTTCTGTGTTGTTGTGTTCTTTCTGATTTTTTTTATTGTGGTTGATTTCTAGTTTCACAGCATTGTGTTGGGGAAAGATGCATAGTATGACTTCAATCTTTTACAATTTGTTGAGGCTTATTCTGTGGCCTAACATGTGATGTATTCTGGAGAATGTTCCTTGTGCACTAGAAAAGAATGTGTATTCTACTATTTTAGGCTGGAATGTTCTGAATATATCTCTTAAATCCATCTGGTCCAATGTGTGTCACTCAAAGCCTCTGTTTCCTTGTTGATTTTCTCGTTGGATGATCTATTAATGTAAATGGGGTGTTAAAGTCCCCACTATTATGGTATTACTACTGACTGCTTCCTCCATGTTTGTGATCCACTTTATGTATTTAAGTGCTTCCATGTTGGTGTTGGGTGCATGAATATTTGCAATTGTTATATCTTCTTGGTTGGATTGTTCTAATTATTATTATATAGTGTCCTTCTTTGTTTCTTGTTATGATTTTTGTTTTAAAGTCTATTTTTTATGATAGAAGTATTGCTGCCCTAACTTTCTTTTCATTTCCATTTGCATAATAAATTGTTTGCTATTCTTTCACTTTTAATCTGCATGTGTCTTTAGGTCTGAAATGAGTCTCTTGTAGGCAGAATATAGATGGGTCTTGTTTTTTTAAAAATCTGTTCTGTCACCATATTCCTCTTGATTGGAAACATTTAGTCCATTTACTTTTGAAGTAATTATTGATAGGTATATACTTATTACGATTTTGTTACTTTTTTATGGTTGTTTTTGTAGTTCTTCTCTGTTGCTTTCTTCACTTGCTCTCTTCTCTTGCAGTTTGTTATCTTTATTTAGGATGTACTTGGATTCCTTTCTCTTTATTTTTTGCATATCTATTACTGGTTTTTGTTTTTGTTTTAAAGATTTTTATTTCTTTATTTGAGAAAGAGATAGAGACAGAGCATGAGCAGGGCAGATGAGGCAGAGGGAGAGGGAGTGGGAGAAGCAGACTCCCCACTGAGCAGGGAACCTGATGTGGGGCTTGATCCCAGGACCCTGAGATCATGACCTGAGCCGAAGGCAGTGGCTTAACCCACTGAGCCACCCAGGCGCCCTTAAACCCATTCTTTATTCTCATCTCCCACATTTCAGATATATGGCAGTACTTTATTTATATCCTTTTATTTTATGGATCCCTTAACTAATTTTTAAACATATACTTAATTTTACTGCTCTTGTGCTTCCTATTTTTCATACTCATACTTATGGTCTTTCCTTTTCATTCAAAAAGTCCCCTTTAACATTTCTCGTAAGACTGGTTTAGTGATGATGAATTCCTTTACCTTTTGTTTGTCTAGGAAACTCTATCTTTCCTTCTGTTTTTGAAAGATAGCCTTGCTGGATAGCATATGCTTTGTTTCAAGATTTTTTCTTTCAGCATTTAAAAAAAAGATTTTATTTATTTATTTGACAGAGATCACAAGTAGGCAGAAAGGCAGGCAGAGAGAGAAGGGAAAGAGGGCTATCTTTTGAGCAGAGAGCCCAATTCAGGGCTCGATCCCAGGACCCTGAGATCATGACCTGAGCTGAAGGCAGAGGCTTAACCCACCGAGCCACCCAGGCACCCCTTCTTTCAGCATTTTGAATATATCATGCCACTCCTTTCTGGCCTGCACAGTTTTCCTGAAAAATCAGCTGATAGCCTTATGGGGTTTCTCTTGTATGTAATTGTATTCTTTTTTTATTTCTGCTTTTAAAATTCTCTCTTTATCATCATTTTTGCCATCTAATTACTATGTGTCTTGTTGTGGACCTCCTTGGGTTGATTTTGTTGGGGGCTCTCTCCTGGATCTGGATTTTTTGTTTGCCTCCCCAGACTGTTTTCAGACATTACTTCTTCAAATACATTTTCTGCCTCTTCCCTATATCATGAACGTTATTACCCTTGATGGTGTCACTGAGTTCCCTAAGTATGTCTATTTTCATTTTTATTATCTATCTATCTCTCTCTCTCTCCATCTCTCCTGTTCAGATTGGTTGCTTTCCATTACTCTGTCCTCCAAGTCATTGATTTGTTATTCTGCTTCCCTTAGTCTATTTATCCTTCTAAGTATGTTTTTAATTTCAATTATTGACTTCTTCAACTCTAATTAGTTCTTTTTCATGTTTTCTACCTCTTTGTTGAGAGTCTTACTGAGGTTCTCCATTCTTTTCTCATGTCTAGTGAGTATCTTTATGACCATCACTTTAAATTCTCTATTAGACATATAAATTAATCTCCATTTTGTTTAGCTTTCTTGCTATGATTTTCTCCTATTCTTTCATTTGGAACATATTTCTCTGTCTCTTCACTTTGTCTAACTCCCTATTTCTATGTTTTAGGAAAGTCAGCTACATCTCTTACTCTTGAAAATAGTAGCCTTATGAAGAAGTGGTTCTGTAGTACCCTGTAGTGCAAAGTCACCTGTTGACCAAAACCAGCCACTTCAGGGGTGGGTCCTATCAATATTGCATGTGCCCTACTATTTATGGCTGAGCCAAGCGTGCAGTCCAAATGTCTGCAATGGCTCTCTTTGCCTATTGTGGGCAGGGTTTGATTCCTGTGTTGTTAGGGGGCCAGTCTGGAACCACCTGGGGCTTGAGTTGAGTTAGACCAGGCATTTGCCAGAAATGCAGTAGCACCAAACTGCAGAGGGTTTTTCCTGTGCTGTCCCCTGAGAAGCTTTCATTGGTGGGCAGGGCCTGCAATCAGAGCAGATGTCTGCCACAAACCTACTACTGCCGGGGCCACAGTTGGACTGGTATGTGTGGTTATCTTCCCCTCTCCCTGGGTAAGAAATCACTTTGGAGTGATGCTGGCCCCTGTTAGGACTGGTTTCCCGCTTCCAGGCTTGTAGCTGGCAAGGGGATATTGAAGGGTGCCTGATCTACAGAAGGGCACAGGGCAAGCCCACTGCTAGCAAGCTAGGTGGAAAGTGTTGTGCTTGGCTCATTTCACAGGTATCCCTGTATCTAGACTTGGGGCAGAAGAGGGAAATGACACCTTTCAGCTCTTTTGTCCTTGGAGAGATCTCTCACAGATGCCTCCTCTTCTAGCACTCTCTGAGATTAGTAAATAAATGTCCTTCCCACATACCCCAGTCATTTTTTCCCCCAAACTATTGCTTCTATGTCATATCTCCACAGAATTGTTGTACTATCTCTTTAAAAGTGGGGTGGGGAGTCTCAAATTCTAGTCACCCTCAAGCCCTCCCAGAGCCAAGCTTACTAGTTTTTAAAGATCCAGATGTTAAACCCCACTAATTGCTAGGCCCCTCTGGTTTCCAAAGCCAAATATTATGGGGATTCATCTTCCCTATGTGGATATCCCATGCGTGGGGTAGCTGGCTTAGGGACCTGCTTCTCTCTCTGTGCCCATGTCATCCCTCCTTTCCATGGATAGTCTCTTGGGTTCATTTGGCTCCTGTTTGCCTTTCTACCCTCCCTACCCTCTTTAATGTGGCTTCTTCTTTACATTTAGTTGTGGAGTGTCTGTTCTTCCAGGCCTCATGTTGTTTTCTGGGTTATTAACACTGATGCATGTGTTACCTTGTGTCTGTGAGATGAGGTGAGCTTAGGATCCTCCTATTCTGCCATTTTCCCTGGAAGTCCTCAACAATTATTTCTTGAAATAAGTTTTCTCTTTCTCCCTTTCTTCTCCTTCTGGACTCCAATGATAAAGGCTAGGGTGTCCTACTACATCATATTGGTAACATCACTCCTGGAACTAGTTTTATCTCATATTTGAAAGTCTAGCTGGACACCATCTTGTCCAGGTAAAACCAGTAAAATTGTCCATAATCTTCATCTTCACTATGTAAAGCTAAGGAACATATTTTCTTCTGTAGAGCTGCTTATGTAAAATCCCGACACAGGACAGCACTTCTGGCTGGAAGGATTAAGAGACTTTGCAAAATAAATGTCTATACAGTCTCTAATCACTCCCTTTGCATTCTCTAGAATCTATTCCAGTTGGACTTTCCCCACCCCTACCCTGCAAAAATTGGTCTTCAAAGGTACCGCTGACACATACCTTATTAAATCCAATGGTCAATTTTTATGTATCATGTTACTCAATCCATCACTCTCCCCTTCAGGGAAAAAATAGTTTTTAATACTTCATTCCTGACACCATACTCTCCTATTCCACAGGGTATTCATCTTCATCTCCTTTGCTAGTTTTTCTTTGTAGCAGAAACTGGCTAGCTGTTCACTAAACCCATTTCCTCCTCTTCTTTGGCATACACTTCAACTACATTTCCCAACTTCCCTGCTGTTCATCGTGGCCACATAAACAAGTTTTTACTAATGGAAAATGAGTATGAGTTATATGCTCATATTTCAAGTCTGGCCCGTAAAATACTCCCACTCACAATCCTCCAAGTTCATTCTTCTCCTACCAGCCTGATACACTATGATGAAGTTTAATATTGTGATTGTGACCTGGAAAGTGCAGTAATTAAGGATAGCAGAAACACAAGTTAGGTCACTGGAGAAAAGCCCCCACTCTATCACTAGCATCCATTTTGGAATTTGCACAAGAAAGAGTTAAACTTCTGTTTTTCAAGAAATTAGGGGTGCCTGGCTTGCTTAGTTGGTCAAGGGTATGACTCTCCATCTCAGTGTAGTGAGTTCAAGCCCCCTGCTGGGCATGGAACCTATTTAAAAAAACAACACTTAGCAATTGCTCTTAGAACAATTAGTATTTATTTAACAAATGTGGGCTTTATTTTTCTGACTCCTTAATGTTACATTACTTCAGGCTTTAATCCTTGTACCTCTTACCTCCTTGGGTGATCTCATCCAGACTATGAACTAATGATTCATAAATTAACATATCTAGGCTGGACCTCTCCCATAAAATCAGACCTTTATAAACAGATTTACTTGACATCTCTAATTAAATTTAGAACTTAATATGTCTAAAACTAAACCCATGATTATCAACCCTAAAACTTTGTTCCTTATACTCTTTCCCACCTCAGTTATTGGCCACTGCACCTTTTTATTAACAAGGTCAAAATCCTTATAGTTAAACATGACACATTATTTTTTTTTCCTCCTCTTTTCAGACAGAGAGAGAGGGGGAGAGAAAGGTAGGAAAGACAGAGGAAGAAGAAGAGAAAAATCTCAAGCAGGTTTCATATTCAGCACAGAGCCCAATTCAGGGCTTGATCTCATGACCTGAGATCATGACCTGAGCCGAAATCATGAGTTGAGCGCTTAACTGACTGAGTCACCCAGGAGCCCTGACCCACTTTTTTTTTTAACATTCTCATGTCAAGTTTGTCTGAAAATCCTGATGGCTCCACCTTCAAAACATATACAGAATTCAATCACTTCTCACCACATCTGTCATTACTACCTTAGTCCCCAAATCATCATTACTTCATTTGGACTATTGCAACAGTCTCCTAATTATTCTCAGTTTTCTTTCTTACTTCCCTCCAGTCTATTCATCACACAACAGGGTGATCCTCTGAAATTATGAATTACATAATTTAGAAACCTTCAATACCCTCTCATCTCGCCCATATTAAAAGCCAACATCTTTACAATGGCTTCTGAAGCTACTTAATCTGACCTTTGATCTTTTTTCCTATCATATGCCTTGTTTGCTCTTCTATAATAACCCAACCTCCTCATTGTTCCTTGAACCTATCAGCTATACTCCTACTGCAAGCCCCTTTGTACTTCTTATTCCCATTGCCTAAAATTTTTATTCCCAAGATATCAGAACAGTTAATATCCCCACCTTCTCTTTGACTTCACTCAAATGCAGCCTTCTCAGTTAAGCCAATCCTCACCTCCCTATGTAAAATTATAAATCCCCCCAACTTCCCCCCCACACACTCTATCCCCTCTCTGCTTTATTTTCCTCTATGTCATTTATCACCAACTAAATTCACTATATGTTTTACTTACTACTTATTTTGTTATGTTCCACAAACCAGAATGAGAACAGGATTTTTGTTCAGTGCTATACTCCCAGTACCAAGCACAAACACATAGTGGGTTCACAATAAATATGAGTTAAATGGATGCATTTTGAATGATTGCTCTCTTAAATTCATTCAACCAGAATCAAACAGATCTTTTCCCACAATCCACAAATCCCTGTAGCAAATGGCAAGGTAAGAAGCCATCCCCTTCGGGTCAGCCCCCTGTGTGGAAAACACAGACACGCACCAAGGTGGTTAAAACAGCTAATTCCCATGCCACTGGAGTTGCCATCCATCACACAGCTGCACTATTGTGCTACTAAGGCTGTGGCTGAAAGGTCTGTCCTCAGGGTCCCTTGGTCTGGCAGAATCCATCTCTGCTGACTTCTATTCAATATCCTGCCAGCCTATTTGAGTCTCCATTGCTGTAGCAGGGACTGATAAATAACTATCATCTGCCTGGCATTGCAAGTTTTTCTTCTTCCCTGAGATGCACCTGATTAGTTTTTACAGCAAGTTCTTGGGAGAGAGGAGATTCTCTGGTTTGATTCTTTACTCTTGGTTTCATTACCTCTATCCCTATGGTGCTGAAATCTGTAAGTCAGTTGTCTGCATCTACTTACAGGTTTTGGGGGTTAGGGGGTGACATTGGATCACTCTCTTTCCTTTTTTTTAAATATTTTTTTTAATTCCAAAACTGGAATTTTAATTCCAGTTACTTAACATAAAGCATTATATTAGTTTCAGGTGTACAATACAGTAATTCAGTACTTCCACATCACCCTGTGTTCATTATAAAAATTATACTCCTTAATCCCCATCATGTATTTTACTGATCCCTCCACCCCTCCCCTCTTGTAACCTTCATTTTGTTCTCTATATTTAAGAGTCTGTTTCTTATTTTGTCCCCCTCTCTCTTGTTTTTTCCCTTTGCTTATTTGTTTTCTTTCTTCTGAAACCAAAACTACATTCTATGTCAACTAACTTGAATTTAAATAAAATCTTAGAAGAATAAAAGAATAATGAGTGAGAAATGTAATTATGCAAGGTGATGGAGATGCTAAATAACTTTATTGTCCTAATCATCTTCTAATATATATGTGTATCAAATCATCACAATGTACATTTTTTTTAAGATTTTATTTATTTATTTGACAGACAGAGACCACAAGCAGGCAGAGAGGCAGGCAGAGAGAGAGGAGAAAGCAGGCTCCCCACAGAGCAGAGAGCCTGATGTGGGACTTGATGCCAGGACCCTGGGATCATGACCTGAGCCGAAGGCAGCGGCTTTAACCCGCTGAGCCACCCAGGCGCCCCCACAATGTACACTTTAAACACACACAGTGTTATGTGTCAATTATATCTCAATAAAGATGGAACAACAACAATAAAAATAGGAACACCTAAGATCTAACAGTCACACTACTGGGTATTTACCCAAAGAAATAAAAAAACACTGATTCAAAAGGATAGGTGTACCTCTATGTTTATAGCAGTATTATTTAAGATAGCGAAGACATGGAAGCAGCCCAAGTGTTCACTGATAGATGAATGGATAAAGAAGATATGGTATATATATACAATGGAATATATATATAATGGAATATATATATATATATATATAATGGAATATTATTCAGCCATAAAATAATAAAAACTTGCCTTAACTATGACATAGATGGAGCTAGAGATTATAATGCTAAGTGAAGTTAGTCAGTTAGAAAGACAAATTCCATATGATTTCTCCTACCTTAAATATTTTATTTATTTATTTATTTATTTATTTATTTATTTATTTAAGAGAGAGAGAGAACGTGAGTGGGGGAAGAGCAGAGAGGGAGGGAGAGAGAGACTCTCTCAAGCAGACTCTGTACTGAGTGCAGAGCCAGATCTGGGGCTCAATCTCATGACCATTAGATTATGACCTGAGCTGAAACCAAGAGTTGGATGCTCAACTGACTTAGCCACTCAGGCACTCCTTGAGTATTCAATTTTGAGTGAAAGATAATCTGAGTAAATATTTTTATGGAGCAGAAAAATTTTATGATATTTTGGATGATTATGTTAGAGTCAAAAGTACATTTAGAAGTCACCTTTTCCAATGCATTCATTTTTCTAGATGGGGAAACTGAGTCTCATAGAATCTGAGTGACTATGTTACTTAGCATTTGCAAAGTGCTTTTACAAATATCTTCATGTTTAATATCTCTAATGGAACAATAATTATTATCTTCATTTTACATATGGGGTTCTGAAAGGCTGAGTGACCCAAATTTCACACATAGAGCAGAGGAAGTACTCCTATGCTCTTTCCATTATACCTCATTGCTTCTTACACATACCTCAGGGGGATAAAAATAAGTACTAAGCTCTTAAGTTTGTGGGGTATGAAGGGGAAGAAAGAAGGGTTGTTCAGGGAACAAGCTGACTCACAGTGAAGTTAGTTATTCTGTGGAATTAAAGTCTCCATCCACATCTTGCCACTACTCTTCTGATAGCTGCTGTGGTTCTGATAAGTTGCTGAGGACACAGATGAAACAAAGATTGATTTAGACACAAAGCAGCAAGGTTGGGTTTATTGGTCTTATCTCCATGCAGTTTCAGCATTGCCATTTGGCAGATATGAGTAGTGGTGAAAGCCATGCCTTCTAAGTCTTTGTTGATAAGAAACATTAGACTAGCTGTCTCTGCTTCATGTGGGAGTTTCGTCTCTGAATTCTAAGGTCAGAAGGAATATACCAACAACAACAACAAAAACACAAAGAAGAAGCATGCCATATTCCCTCACTTAAATTTTCCTTCATTTTCTCAGATGTTTTGCTGCTAACACAAGAGGCAAAATTTGAGTTGTAAAGTATGTCTGTGTATCTGTATGTATTGTATTAGTGATGGTAAACTCTGTTATAGCTTGAGTTTGGGTAGAAAGTCTTTCCAGCCAGTATGTTCTACTCATGGCAAAATGCTCTTTCAGCATAGAACCTCCAACTTGGTAAGAAGACCTGAACTATGTGGATAGTGGCTAAAGTCTCTATAGACCTCTATTCAGTAAAGTGGATTTAATGTGACATAATTATCTTTTCCTCACCTATTCTCATCTAGATTCTAGACATTCTAGATACATTTTGGGGACATACCACAAATACTATTGTTGAGCTATATTATATATTTATTCAAGATACAATATTTGGCATGAGCTATGAAATTCAAGGAATTATCTTACATAGTTGTATGAATTCTATATTTTGCCTTTTCCTGAAATGCCTTTGGCTTATTCAGCATTTTCATCTGTGAACAAAAGTAATAAACACACATCTTATCTAAAGGCAGCAGGATAAATCAAGGAGATAACAAAACTTGAGTAACTCTGTCTTATACTAAACTGTCCTATACTCAGTTTTGCCTCAGGAACTTTATCTGTGTAATGAAACTAATACCCCCCAAAAGTGCTTAACTGTATCATACTGAAATAAGCATAAGCTGTTTTATTCAATTGGCAAACTATTTTCTCTAAACTAAAAACATAAATAGAAAAAAACACAAAGATGAACTGACTGGTTATTCTTCCCTTCTAAAGCAATGGCTAGAATGAGATCTTTAGCCAAAAATATATCCATTATGCTGCTTTCATGCACTTTGGGAGGATAGGAAAAATCAGGGCCACAGGAACCAGAAATCTGGATAACTACCATCATAGAAAATTTCCAAGAAGGAAATGGGAACTGTTCAGGTACGCATCACATATTCAGCTATTGATTTGTGAAAACACATTTTTTTAGATTTGTGAAAGTTGGCCTTCCTGCCCCTTCTTTCCATTCTCCACACTAAAATGGGAACAATCATTTTAAAATGTAAATATGAAAATATGTAAATTACTGTCATTCTCTTGCTTTTAATCTATTCAGTGAATTTATATTGTATTTTGGATAACATCTAAATTTCTTAACATGACCTAAATAAACCTGCATGATCTAAATCCTAATTCTCTAGCTTCAACTGATATACCCCAATAATACTAAATATACCAGTTATAATAAATTAACTTCTGTTTGTACATATTGTCCCCTCTGCTTGAAACACACTTCTTTTTTCTCTATTTTTAATTTTTTATTGTGTTACCTTAGTTACCATACAATACATCATTAGTTTTTGATGTAGTGTCCCAAGATTCATTGTTTACATATAACACCCAGTGCTCCATGCAATATGTGCCCTCCTTAATACCCACCAGGCTCACCCATTCCCCCATCCCCTCCCCTCCCCTCTAAAACCATCAGTTTGTTTCTTGGAGTCCACAGTCTCTTGTGGTTCATCTCTCCCTCCAATTTCTCCCCCTTCACTTTTCCTTTTCTTCTCCTACTGTCCTCCATGTTGTTCCTTATGTTCCAAAAATAAGTGAAACCATATGATAATTGACTTTCTCTGCTTGACTTATTTCACTAAGCATAATCTCCAGTCCCATCCATGTGGATGCAAAAGTTGGGTATTTATCCTTTCTGATGGAGGTATAATATTCCATTGTATATATGAACCATATTTCCTTTATCCATTCCTCTGTCGAAGGGCATCTTGGCCCTTTTCCACAGTTTGGTTACTGTGGACATTGCTGCTATGAACATTGGGGTACAGATGGCCCTTCTTTTCACTACATCTGTATCTTTGGGATAAAGACCCAGTAGTGCAATTGCTGGGTAATAGGGTAGCTCTATTTTTAATTTTTTGAGGAATATCTACACTGTTTTCCAAAGTGGCTGCACCAACTTGCATCCCCACCAACAGTGTAAGAGGGTTCCCCTTTCTCCACATTCCTCTCTAACATTTGTTGTTTCTTGCCTTGTTAATTTTTGCCATTCTAATCAGAATTATTGATGCTATTGATGCTGAACATTTTTTCATGTGTCTGATGGCTATTGATGCTGAACATTTTTTCATGTGTCTGTTATCCATTTGTATGTCTTCATTGGAAAAGTGTCTGTTAATGTTTTCTGCCCACTTTTTGACTTGATTATTACTTTTTGGGTTTTGAGTTTGAGAAGATCTTTATAGATCTTGGATATCAGCCCTTTGTCTGTAGTGCCATTTGCGAATACCTTCTCCCATTCCGTGGATTGCCTCTTTGTTTTGTTGACTGTTTCCTTTGCTGTGCAGAAGCTTTTGATCTTGATAGAGTCCCAAAAGTTCATTTTCGCTTTTGTTTCCTTTGCCTTTGGAGACATGTCTTGAAAGAAATTTCTGTGGCCGATGTCAAAGAGGTTACTGCCTATGTTCTCCTCTAGGATTTTGATAGATTCCTGCCTCATATTGAGGCCTTTTATCCATTCTGAGTTTATCTTTGTGTGTGGTATAAGAGCATGGTCAAGTTTTGCTCTTCTACACATAGCTGTCCAATTTCCCCAGCACCACTTATTGAAGATATTGTCTTTTTTCCACTGGGTATTTTTTCTGCTTTGACAAAAATTATTTGGCTATAGTGCTGAGGGTCCATATCTGGGCTCTCTACTTTTTTCCATTGGTCTATGTGTCTTGAAATACACTTCTGAGTGAGACTTCATTTCTTCCCTACCCACATACCCATCCTATTTGTCCCTTTGTTTTGATAGCTCACTTTCATACTTCAAGTCTCAGTTCAGATGTTCATTTCTAAGCTCTCTATACAATGTTAGGTAGTCCTGTAACATACTCTTATGACATCCTATAAATCCCATATCATAAATCACAGTGCATTACAAGTGCTTGATTTAAATTTTTAGTCTATTTTGCTGTACTCTGAGGTCCTTAAAGACATAGACTACTTCTCATTCTTTTGTAAGCAGTTTAACATAGTAGCTAAGAGTGAAACGTCTGGAATAACTGCCTGGCTCCACCACTTTGGACTTGGGCAGATTATTTGACCTGCCAATGCCCATTTTGTCATTTACAAAATGAGATAATTGAACCTATCTCAAATGGTTGCTAGGAGGATTGCATGAGTTAATGCATGTAATGTACTTAAATCAGTACTAGGCACATACTAATGCTTAATACATATTAATTATTATTTGTTTTTATCCACACACAATGACCAAAATAATGCCTGGCACATAGTACATGCTCAACAAATGTCTGATGAATACTTGAATGAGTGAATAAGGAGTAGAATCAGTAGGTCTTATTGTTAGCCAGTAAGGTCTAAGAGACTAGGAACACAACCTATCCTCATAATTGAATTCTTAAAGCCTAATACAGGTTCAGGCACCATGTAGTTCCTCAATCTCTATGAGTTATATGGACTTGAGATGAAGAACTCTAACTTCCTATATATGATTATTATAGTTAGTGAAAATTATATTCAAAACTTCAATAAAGAAATTTCCAAAATCAAACAGAAATGTAGAACCCATTCTTTCCTTATAAACCATTATACTAGATATTTTATTATCCTTGGGGATGAAGCCAGATTATAGTTGGTTCTCATTGAAACTAGCCAGCAGTATGACTCATACCAAAATAAAAGGAAAAAAAAAAAGGAAGAAACCCTCACAAAAATCGTTTCTACCTTTGCAAACAGTAAAGGCGTTAGTTCCAAAGTGATACTTTCAAGTGAATACTCCCACTGATTAGTACAAGTTATCCCTGATGGAAAATGGCTTTGAAGTTTAGGTTTGAACTTCCTAGCTGAGCCAGTAGTGCTCAGGGGAGGAGTGAGCAGAACTGTTCTCCCCTGCACAATCATGTATGAGAAAGATGCACAATCTCTGACACAGCCTAGTAGAAGACAACCAGTGGTTTTGATCCTAGTGTTATAGCTTAACTCTATAATCCTGAGCAAGTTACCTGAACTCTCTAAGCCTCTGTTTTCCTCTGTGTAATGGGAATAAGATGAACAACACACTACCCAATCACTCTCTGTAAATCATGTAAATATGATCATGTATATAGAGTGCATAAAATGTTGCCCGGCATATGTACTCAACAAATGGTAGCTATTTTTATCATGGTGGACTTTAACCCTTGACATCTTAATTTGTTGGTTAGATCATTAGAGCAGGAGTACAGAAGTCATTTGCCAAGTGTAAACACTTAGCACCTTGGTAACCTTTGTAGGAGAGTCTTTCCATAGCATAGTTTTATGTCACTATGTTTGAATAGAATATTAGTAGAACCTTGACTATTCAAATTACTAGCTCTATGACCTTGGTCAAGTTACCTATAATCTTTTTGTGACTTAGTTTCCTCTTTCATAAAATAGAAATAGTAATGGTATCTAGTTTGTAGGGTTGTTAAGATTAGATGAAATTATAATCCTTATAGTCCTTAACAAGAGACCCAGGACATTCTATAAACTTAACAAATGTTAGTAATGATAGTGGCCTAAAAGAGTCATCCAGGCCCTTGAAATCTACTTATATTCTTCTGGTACAATGAAAATTCATATGAAATTATAAATATACTTTTGAGAAGAGACGAATATGTTGATTGTGAAACAGCTGTCCCATTTATTAAGTCACTAGTATATCTAGGGTACTCTTCTAGGTAACTTATAGACATTACTTTAATCTTCACAGCAATGCAGTGTGGTGGATATCACTCCCATTTTAAGAACACATCAACTAAGATATTTTAAGAAAGCCACCCAAGACCACACATCTAAGATATGGATTAAGAAAGAGGCAGAATTGGGATCTGAGCCCAGGTCTGTCTGACACCAAAGTCTGAGTTCTTTTTGCTACATCTTTAATCCATCACTATGAATTTGTTTATCAGATTAGCTAGCTGTTATCAGTAAGAAAGAGGGTACCTGAGGATGAGACAGAAGACAAGAAAGTTCAAGAAGGAAAGAGAACAAAAGAAAACAGATCAAACATGGCTTGGCCTCAGGCCAGTCCTGTCAAAGTCTCTAGTCTCTGGCACTTTGTCTAGTTGCCTCAAGGTACATTGGTTTTGCTTCTGTTTTTTACCCTAGGCTTATATTTATTTCCCAACCTAAGAAAACTTATTCTAAATCCCATTATCTTAATATCCATAGCACTATATGAAATGTTTTGAGTTTCTTTGCTTTGCTTGACTTGCTTTCTCTTTCTTTTTGATTCATATAGAACTTCCTTTTGCCTTTATATTACATGGCATTTTCTGCCCCCCCCCAACACACACCCTCATTGACCTGATTCTTTCTCAATGCCTGCACTGCCTGTGATACTGCACTTCTCTATCAAGTAGACATTAGAGGGGAAAAAAAAAAAAACCCAGCATCACACAGGGGAAGAGGGTACTATTAAAATGTAGTATATGGACAATCTGCCTTTGATTTTGGTTTTGTCATTATTTCATCTGCTTTGCCATCAGCACTAACGAAGGTATTTAATTTACATTTCTTTTTTTGCCCATTAGAGTTCAAGGTCCACTTCTCCCTTCTTACATTCTAGACATGTAGACTGATTTGTGACATCATGGTTATAGCCAAAGAGAAAACTGCAAAGTTACCCATACTAAATAGGTCTACAATGGAGAAGGTGCCAGAGCAAGGAAGTGACTCAGGAATGCAGCATCAAGGAAACTGGAATATTTCTGAAAATTCTAGATCCCTAGCAACTGGATGCTGGACTGCTGAGGTGGTTAGGAGGTACCTTACTCACATTAGGTATTTAGGGAGCCATCTGAGAATCTCTGAAAATTCACACCAAATAGTGATATGTTATTGTAAAGTACCTTCAGGAGAGAAGAAAACAGGACAGTCAAATTTCAAGTCTGCTCAACTATAGCTCTAGTCATACAGCCCAATCTTCTTAATTTTATTTATATTCAATTAGTTAACATATAGTGTATTATTAGTTTCAGAGATAGCATTTAGTGATTCATCAGTGCTCATTATATCAAGTGCCCTCCTTAATGCTCATCACCCAATTACACCATTTCTTCATCCATCTCCCCTCCACAACATGGTTTGTTTCTTATTGTTAAGAGTCTCTTATGGTTTGCCTCCCTCTCTGTCTTTATCTTATTTTATTTTTCATTCCCTTCCCCTATGTTCATCTGTTATCATACGTTATTTCTTAAATTCCACAAATGAGTGAAAACTTGTATTTCTCTTTCTCTGACTGACCTCGCTTAGCATAATGCCCTCTAGTTCCATTCATATTGTTCCAAATGCCAAGATTTCTTTCTTTTTGATGGCCCAGTAATATTCCAC
Organism: Mustela nigripes; assembly: GCF_022355385.1. NCBI lineage: Eukaryota > Metazoa > Chordata > Mammalia > Carnivora > Mustelidae > Mustela > Mustela nigripes. Next base: position 27,496,930 of record NC_081575.1, on the reverse strand, counting down.
CATATATAAATATATACCATAGCACTTTTATCCATTCATCTGTCAATGGACATCTTGGGTCTTTCCATAGTTCGGCTATTACGGGCATTGCTATTATAAACATGGGGCGTAAGTGCCCTT